>NW_006921597.1:24858338-24859540 GCF_000298275.1 Orycteropus afer afer | reverse complement strand
TGATGACCTGTTCAATTTCTTCTTTTGTGATGGGCTTGTTCAACTTTTCCACATGAGTCTGTTTTAGTTTAGGTAAGTGGTGTGTTTCTAGAAATCTGTCCATTTTTTCCAGATTGTCAAATTTGTTGGAGTACAGTTCTTCATAGTATCCTGACATTATCCTTTTTATTTCAGTAGGTTTTGTTGCGATATCACCCATTTCATTTGTTACTCATGTTATTTGTATTTTCTCCTTCTTTCCCTTTTTAAATTTGCCAGTGGTTTATCAATTTTATTAATATTTTCAAAAAACCAACTTCTGGTCTTGTTGATTTTTTCTGTTGCCCTTCTATTTTCTGATTCATTAATTTCTGCTCACATCTTTATTATTTCTTTTCTTCTGGTGACTGTAGGCTTTTCTTGCTGTTCTTTTTCTAATTGTTGGAGTTGTTGTTTTCAAGTCTTGATTTTGGCTCTTTCTTCTTTTTTGATATGTGCATTTATAGCTATAAATTGGCCTCTGATCACTGCTTTTGCTGTGTCCCAAAGATTTTGGTATGTTATGTTTTCATTCTCATTTGAGTCAAGGAATTTTTGAATTTCAATTTTTATTTCTTCCCTTACACAGTCTTTCTCAAAGAGGGATTTTTTCAGTTTCCATGTGTTTATTCTCTTTTTCCATTGATATTACTATTGTTGGTTACTAATTTGATAGCATTATGATCTGAGAAGATGTTTTGCAGTATTTCAATGTTTTTAAATCTGTGAAGGCTTGCTTTATGGCCAAACATATGGTCTATCATGGAAAATGTTCCATGTGCACCAGAAAAGAATATCTGTTGTGTGTTGTTGGGTGAAGTGCTTTGTAGATGTCTATAAGGTCAAGTTGGTGGATTGCATTGTTTAGCTCTTCTGCCTCTTTGTTGAGTTTCTTTCCAGTTGTTGTATCTTTCATTGAAAGTGGTGTATTACTATGAACTCATCCATAGTAATATGTTTGACTGTGGAGTCATCTATTTGCTTTTCAACTCTTTTAAAGTGTGATTTATGTATTTTGGGGCTCTTTTATTGGATCCATAGATATTTATTATGGTTATATATTCATGTCCAATTGATCCTTTAATTATTATATAATGTCTTTTTTTGTCTCATATGGTGGTTTTTGTCTTAAAGTCAATTTGATCAGAAATTAATATTGCCACTCCTGCTCTCTTACAGTTGCC
>NW_006921597.1:24848400-24858238 GCF_000298275.1 Orycteropus afer afer | reverse complement strand
GGGTTTGAACCACCAGCCTTCTGGTGAGCAGTCAAGTGCCTTAGGCACTATGCTACCAGAGCTCCTCATTTCATTATAGTAATTGGTTTTGTCTGGTTGAGCTGCTCTTTGAAATCTTCTGTTGAGCTCTTTTATCTTGTCATTTCTTCCATTTGCTTTAGTTACTCGTCATTCAAGGGCAAGATTCAGAGTCTCTTCTGACATCCATTTTGGTCTTTTTTTCCTTTATTTTCTTTTTTAATGACCTCTTGCTTCTTCATAGATGTTGTTCTTGATGTCATCCCACAATTTCTCTGATTTTCAGTCATTGGTGTTCAATGAATCAAATCTATTCTTTAGATGGTTTCTAAATTCAGGAGCAATGTTATCAAGGTTACATTTTGGCTCTTGTGGACTTGTTGTAACTTTCTTCAATTTTCTTGCATATGAGCAGTTAATGGTCTGTTCCACAATCAGCTTCTGGCCTTGTTTTGGCTGAAGATATTGAAATTCTCCATTGCCTCTTGCCACAGATGTGCTCAATCTGATTCCTGTGTATTCTATCTGGTGTAAAGTCATCACTTATGTTGTTGAAAAAAGGTATTTGCAATGAATAAGTCATTGTTCTTGCAAAATTCTATCATACAATCTCCAGTGTTATATCTATTAGAAAGGCCATAATTTCCAACTACTGTGTGGTGGTTATGTTTGTGTGTCAACTTAGCTGGGCCTGGTTGAGTGGCTGGGCAGCTGGATGTAGTATTCCCCATGATGACACTGGTAATCAACTCCATAGTGGAATCTGCTGTGAGCAGCTGAGTAGCTGCCTTAGAGAATGTGGTATGCTTCCTGTATATAAGCGGAAGCCTTGGGGGAATGGTCTCTAATTTATGGCATGCTTGGACCCTGCATGTAGCCATGTCATTGTTCAGCAGCCTGCCATGCTCTGCTGACCTTGGGATTTACAATGGAGTTAAGTTAATGGCCTGTTGTGTGGTTCGGTAACATTGGGACTATGCCTTTTTACTTGTCAACCTTGGGCTTCTCAGCCTCAGCAGCCAGCAACTGTCTGAGTGAAGAAATGCCTCTAGCTCCGTTGGGCCAGGACCAGGAGGCAGAGCTGGAGCCCAAGGTTGAGGGGCTTTCACCCAGCCCCTAGAGCCTGGCACTTTGAACATGGACTTAAAGCCTCCAAACTGTAAGAGTATAAACTTGTGTTTGTTCAGGTCATCTCGTCTGTGGTATATTCCGGTCAGAGTGGTACTAGGTAACCAGAACATACTGGTAACTCTTCTTTGTTTCCAACTTTTGCATTCCAGTCACCCATGATAATCAACACGTCTTGATTGCATGTTCGATCAATTTCAGGCTGCAGAAATTTGTAGAAATCTTCAATATCATCATCATTGGTTTTGGTGGTTGGTGCATTAATTTGGATAATAGTAGTATTAACTGGTCTTCCTTGTAGGCTGATGGATATTATCCTATCACTGACAGCATTGTACTTCAGGACAGATCTTGAAACACTCTTGTGATAATGAATGCCCCACCATTCCTCTTCAATTTGTCATTCCCAGCATAGTAGAGCATATGGTTCTCTGATTCAAAATGTCCAAAGCAGTCAATTTCAGCTCAATCATGCCTAGGATATTGATCTCTATGTGTTTCATTTCATTTTTGACAACTTCCAATTTTCCTAGATCATACTTCATACATTCTATGTTCTAATTATTAATGGATATTTACATCTGTTTCTGCTCATTTTGAGTTGTGTCATGTCAGTCAATGGAGGTCCCAATAGATTTACTCTATCCATGATATTAAGGTCATCTTTACTCTGAGGAGTCAGCTCTCCCCCAGTCAAATTTTGAGTGCCTTCCAACCTGATGGACTCATATTTTGGCACTATATCAGACAATGTTTTAGGGTTGTTCATAAAGTTTTCCAGTAATATATCATATAGTTTTTTACTGCTATTCAAAAGGCATTCACTGGCCAATTCTTTGAGAAGCAGATGGCCTCTTCCTTCTTCCAAATCTGTGTAAGCCCGGAAGCTCTGCTGAAACTTCTCCACCATGGGTAACGCTGCTGGCATTTGCAACACAGTGGCATAGCCTCCAGCCTCATAGCAACACATAAACCACCACAGGATGACAACTTGGCAGACAAGTTTGTCTCCCTTAATTGTTCCTAACCCCTCTGTGCCTGCCTTACCTCAGGCCTTAATATAGAGCCACACCCAAGCAAAAAGCAGCTTCCAAGCCCCTGGCCTATCTACCTCTGGCCCAGCCACAAGCAAGTGAAAAGCAGCCTCTAAAACCTGGTCCTGCCTACCTTAGTCCCTGGCCTTAATATATAGCCACCCCCAAGAGAAAAGCAGCCTCCAGGCCCACAGCTTGCCTACCTCAGGCCCCTGCCTTAATATAGAGCCCAATTCCAGGCATACTATCATTTAGTAAGTTAAGAGTGGTATCAGATGCATGAATGGAAGAACTGCCTTTATCTGAGATTCATGTATGGTTCATGGATGACAGATGATATGATAAAATACATGGATTTGAACTATATTGCAGTTCATTACTGTGTTCATTCATGCACTTATCCATCCACTTTTTTTTTTCCCAAGCATTTCTGGCATCCTTATGTAGGGCAATAGCAAGGATATTTTCTAACAAAATTTGAAGTACATTAAATAATTGATTTCTAAATATTGATTCTGAATTTTCTAGAAGAGAGTTAAAAATTATAAATCCATAATCAATTTAAAAGCAGCTAAAATCCAGGAGTCTCTAGATTTCATAAAGCAACTGGGAGTTGGAAGATGGCATCCTCCTAACAGACCATGCCAGATCCATCTTTCAACAGAGATTTTGAGAAACTCAGTGAAACAGATATAAATAGTGATCTTGAAATTTATGAGCATCTAATGAGAAGATAAAGTATTAGATTGAGTGAAGATAGGAAAGGAACAAGTTCAGTGACTGGGGGAAAAAAATAAAAATAAAACTGATGAGGTTGAAGAAAAGCCATTACAAACACAAGGAGGTTGATGAGGGAAAAAAAAAAAAAAAAAACTTCATAGAACCCACAGGCATTAAAGATTCAGGGTAGACAGACCAGTAGGATTTCAAGGTGAGCAAAAGCCATGCATATGGGAGATCAGATAGGGAAACGGATCAGATTTCTCATAGCTTAAGCTGCTGCACAGTCCAGGAGAGATTAAGGGAAAGGAAAGAAAAACTCACCCCAAATAAACAAGACCCTAAATCAGACCCACAGTAGTAGGCTTGAGTCCAACTCTTAGCACCATTTTTAGCACAAAGTAGAACTGAATCCTGGGTTTTCAGGACTTGTGGATCTTTCCAGAGGAGGGGGGTGTTTCTCCTGCAGGGCTACTGGTGGGTTTGAACTACAGGATTTGATCTATGGCCAAATACTTCCCTCAGAAAACCACTCCAAACAGACCCAAGGGCTGCAGGCTGCAGGTGTCCTTCTCCAGTACCTGCATCACGGCTGATCTATCCCACACTAAGCACAAAGGAAAAAAAAAAAAAAAAAAACAACTTTAGCTTTCTCTCCTGGAGATCACTTGTACCAATTTCCTTTCTCCTACACAGGTGAACACTCCAGTAAATTCTGCCACAACTGTCATTTCCCAGGGCTGCTGGCTGAACATAACTAGAAAAATCCTTCTTCAATTATCCTAGGCTCCCTTTATTTTTCTACTTTTTTCTTCTCAAATTTATTTTCCTGTCTTTTACTCTACCTCTTCATCTTCTTTCATTTTTCCCAAACCTTCACCTCTCTCACCCCCTGACTTCTGTATTTCTCTTTTTCTTATATTTTTCCTTTTCCCCTATTTCTTATCAACCATTTTTTTAATTATGTCTTTCCATCTCTCCTTCTTATCCTTGGCTTTCTTTCTTTTTTTCTGTGTCTCATGCAATGAGAGGAACATATGTACTATCCACTAGTAAGCCATATCTACATCAAGCACCTCACTCTCTAGAGAAGTAACACCAGAAGTACCTGTGCCACAAGAACAATGGCAAATGGTGGACAACACCAGCACATCCCAACTGCAAATCCTCTTCATGACAAACAAAGAACAGCATCCACATTCCCCCCAATTATTCCACCAACACAGAGAAAGCTAGAGAGTGACCCAGTACAGTCAAGCTAACAACCAAAGAAGTACACCTGCTCCACACTTCCAGATATAGTAAAACATAAAACCAAGGTGAAACAAATCAGCACATAACCAACAAATAAACACAACTTCTAAATGTGTAGGAGACAACAGAGAATTTCCTCAAAAAAAAAAAAAAGACAAGATAGTAGAAACAAATGTCTACATTAAAGAGTTAGGAAATCTCCCCAAAGAAGAATAAGAACTAGAACTATCAGATAAGAAATTCAAAAGACATATATATATATAATATGTGTATCCCTCCAAGAGCTCAAGGAAACCATAAACAGAAGCAAAGAGAAGACAGACAACACACTTGAAGAAATCAGGAAAATCATTCAAGAGCAAATTGACAAAATAAATACACAATTAGAAATCATACAAAAACTGCAATTAGAAATCCAGAAGATGAACACTAAAATTATGAAAATAGATAACACATTGGAGGGACAAAAGAGTAGAGTAGAACTGACTGAAGAACACATTTCCCAGCTAGAAGAAACATCCCTTTACTCCAGCATGTATAATGAAAAATCAGAGCAAAAAATTAAGAGAAATGGAGAAAACTTAAGAGCTGTATGGGATGATATTAAAAGAAATAGCATACACCTGATTGGCATTCTAGAACAAGAGGAGAACAACAACAAGAAGAAAAAAATCACTGAGAAAATTGTCAAGGACTCGCTAACAGAAGTTTCCCTTATATCATGAAAGATGAAAAGATATCCATGCAAGAAGCTCAACAAACCCCATACAGGATAAAATCCAAAAGAAACTCACCAAGATATCATAATCAAATTTTCTAAAACCAAACACAAAAAATGAATCTTGAGAGCAACCCAGGGGAAAAAAAAAAAAAAAAAAAGTTACCCACAAAGGGCAACCAATAAGACTAATTTCTGATTTCTCACCAGAAACCATGCAGAAAAGAAGGTAATGGGATGGCATGTACAATATCTTGAAGGAAAATAATTACCAACCAAGAATTATATATCCAGCTCAAACTGCCCATCAAATATGAGTGTGAAATTAAGACAATCCCAGAGAAACCAAAATTAAGGGAATTTGTTGAAAATAGACCATCCCTACAAGAAATGCTAAAGGGACTCCTGTTCTGCTTAGCTAGTTCTGCTCTGACAAGAATATATACCATAAATGGGTTGGCCTCAACAAATAAGAGTTTATCCTTACAATTTGGAGGCTTTAAGTCCAAGTTCAAAGTGCCAAGCTCTAGGGGCTGGGTGAAAACCCCGGAGCCTTGGGTTTCAGCTCTGCCTCCAGCTCCCAGCCCACTGAAGCTAGAGGCTTTTCTTCACTCAGACAGCTGTTGGTTGCTGAGGCTCCCAAGCCCAAGTTTGACAAGTAAAAAGGCACAGTCCCAATGTTACCAAACCACATGGCATTCCATTAACTGAAGTCCATTGCAAGTCCCAAGGTAGGCAGAGTATTACAGGCTGATGAACAATGACATGGCTACATGCACGGTCAAAACATGCCATAAGCTAGAGACCATTCCTAAATTTTTTCCTTATATACAGGAAGCAGACCACATCCCAAAGACAGCTACTCAACTGCTTGTGGTCAATCCCACCATGGAGTTGATTGCCAGTCTCATCATTGGGAATAACTACCACCAGTTTCCCAGCAACTCAACTAGGCCAAGCCAAGTTGACACACAAACAAAACTACCACACCTTCCAACAGAAAACGAACAACAGAAAACAACAAATTAAAATTAAGACACTTGACACCACCACCTAGAAACCAAGAAAAAGAATCTCAAAATATGCTTGAGAAAACATAAATAGAGAAATAGAAGTCAATCTGTAAATGGCAACAACAACACAGCAAATAGAGGGAATAAATGTTATAATTACAAACTTCCAAATGGAAAAGTCAAGACAATGTCTATATAGAGCAGACTGTTCCAAACTTAGGGAAGTAAGAATTTACTACAGGTAACCACACAGAAAATTATCAATCCTTCTAACCAAACTAAGAAAGAAGAAAATCACAGAGGCTTAGAAAACACAAAACCAACACTAACAAAGAAAGGATA
This sequence comes from Orycteropus afer afer, assembly GCF_000298275.1. Taxonomy (NCBI): domain Eukaryota; kingdom Metazoa; phylum Chordata; class Mammalia; order Tubulidentata; family Orycteropodidae; genus Orycteropus; species Orycteropus afer. The sequence continues at coordinate 24,852,011 of NW_006921597.1, read as the reverse complement.
AAAAATAATTGATAACAAAATGAACTCAGCACAGAAAAATATTTGGAACAAAGAAACCATGAACAACACAACAAAAAACACAATAGACTGACAGCAAGAAAGTCATACTTATAATTAATTACACTGAATGTGAATGAATTAAATACACCAGTCACGGGAAAGAGAGTGGCATATTTGGTAAGAAAAGAGGACCCATCAATATGCTGCTTACAAAGTTCCGGTAAGATGGCAGACTAGGCAGAAAGACTGCACAGACTCTCTTCAACAAAGAAAAGAGCAACCAATGAACACAGACACAGAAGATAATCCTGGACCCCTGAACCTTGAAGAGAAGGATATAGAAGTGGACTAAACCTCAACTAGCAGAAGAATTTGCATGAAAATACCAAAAAAAAAAAAAAAGGAGACATACAGAGCTGTGGTCTGGCAACGAACCTGAGCAATCCTCACAGCATGGCACAGACAGCTTGGAGAGTGCCAAATGGTGGTGGGGCCTAAGAGTTAACCTAAAAATCAGTCCTGCTAGCCAGGGACTGCACGGAGGACTGCTCTGGTGGCTGGGGTATAAATGAAGAAGGCAAAGAGAAAGGTGGGCTGAGCTGCGGACTCTTGCCTGTCTGGAGGCCACCACCATTTTGAATGTTTACAAGCAGCTTGACCATTTTGGATATTTAAAGAGACAGCACTCTCCAAGATTCCAGGGGCTTGAGAACAGGCTCTGCTTGCCAGCAACACTAAGGACACTCCGGACCTGCACGACTGAAAAGGTGCGACATTCCTCTTGTTACATTTATACCCCATACCCACTTGGTGAACGGAGGTGCGGCCATTCCCTACTCCCACCCTTCTGGGTGCGTAGGAACTGCATCCCAGTCTGTGTGCTCCACTGATTTTTTTTTTTTTTCTCTTTTTTTGTATTTTCATTTTTTATTTTTCACTTTCTTTTTTCTGGTGTTTAGTTTGTTCATATTTGTCTGTTTCAAAACTACTATTATTATTAATATTTTTGTCCTTTTTACTATTTTTCTTTATTCTCCCCTTCCCAGGTTCTAGTTTTCAGCTTTTTTTTCTTTTTCCTGTTCCTGGTTCAAACAATTTTTTTTTTAATTTATTATTTTTTTCTTGGGTTATGCTTGATAGTCTATTTATGCTATAAATTAGGGTCCTTAAGTTTGCCTTTTGCCCCTGTTTTATCTTTGATGAAATTTATGGTTTGGGGTTTTACATTTAAGTCTTTGATCCATCTTGAGTTTTTTGGTTGTTGTTGTTGTTTGTTTGTTTATTTTGATTTGGGTGAAACTTTACAGAGACAATTAACTTTCCATACAGCAGTTCACATACACTTTGTCTCATGATATTGACTGCAATTTAACCCAATACAACAGCTCCCTTCCCACTTCCTCCCCATAGTTTCCTCTTCCCTCCATGCATCCCTCCATGCACTCCTGTCCCCTGAGCTGTCTCCCTGTGCATAAACATGGATCTTCTCTGCAAGGAATGTATCTACCTCAGGTAAATGTTCAACTCATACGCTTGTATTTTGTTTGGCTGGAAGCCACAGATGTGGGTTCAATTCCAGATCTGAAGGGCAGCTAGGGAAAATAGACTCGGTGGTTCCACTATGCTCTATCAGACCAGCAAACTTGGCCCCTTCTTTTTTTCTTTTCAAATGATTTTGAGTTTTGATTCACATTGTTCTCCCTCTCTATCCAGGATTTCCTACATAGATACCCCTCTGAGTGGTTGACAGTGGTAGCCAGGTACCATCTAGTTCTTCTGGTCTCATAGTCATATAGGCTGCAGATTGCATGGTGTACCAGATGCTAAGAGTAATTCATTCCATGAATCTTTGGTTTTCTTTATTCTTCTTTGCTCTGGATGAGGAGAGACCCATAACTGCATCTAGAAGGCTGCTTGCATGCTTTTGAGATCCCAGTCGTTACTCACCAAAGTAGGAGGTAGAACTATGTTTTGTGTATGTTATGCCAATTGATCTTGATGTCCCCTACAACTATGGTCCTGAGCCTACCTGCTCAACTACTTGATCCCTCTGGGTAGCTGACTGTGACCAAGAAGTGACTTCAAACTTGTCCCCTGTCAGCTCTACTATACACCTGGGAATTCTTACAGATCATACAAATACACTTATAGTACTATTGTCTGCCAACTCTATACATGGTCTTGGGTACACTCCCCATTTCATAGACATACCTAATATTTCAGCCTGTGCACCCATGTATCCTGCCTTATACCAATGTTTCCCTTCATTGACAATGCAGTACTATATGTGCAAAAGGGTTCATCTTTGCTGTCTGTACCTCTCATGTGCCTCTCTATATCTTCCTCTTCCTCAATGCCACCATGTTGATCACTTACATTTGTTACATTGTGATTCTCTTCACCCAAATCAAAACTTATCTCTATCTAACAGTGTTCCCTCTCCTCCCATCCCACCCCTGGTAACCAACAAAGAATATTTCCTTCTGTAGACAAACCTTTCTTTGACTTTTACAATAATGGACTAATACACTATTTGTCCTTCTGTGATTGACTTATTTCACTCAGCATAATGTCCTCCAAGTTCATCCATGTTATACAGTGTTTTTCAGAGTCTAGGTTAATCTTTAGGTTTGCATAGTATTCCATTTTGTATATGTACCATAGTGTGGTTATCCATTCCTCAGTCAATGGATACCTAGGTTGTTTCCATCTTTTGGCTATTGTAAATAGTGCTGCAATGAACATGGGTATACATATGTCTGTTCTTGTCATGGCTCTCATTTCTTTAGGACATATGCCTAGTAATGGAATGGCAAGGTCAAGTGGTATGTCTAATCCCAACTTTTGAAGGAATCACCATACTACTTTCCACAGTGGTTGTACCATTTTACAGTCCCACCATCAGTGTATGAGAGTCACAATCTCTCCACATCCTTGCCAGCATTTGTTATTTTCTTTCTTGTTGAATTTTGCTACTAGAGCTGGGGCAAGATGATATCTCATTGTTGTTTTGATGTGCACATCTCTAATGGCTAATGATCATGAGCATTTCTTCATATGTTTGTTGGGTGCCTGAATATCCTCCTTGTTGAAGTTCTATTCATATCTTCTGTCCATTTTTAAATTACATTATGTCTTTTTGTTGCTGAGGTGTTGGAGTTTTCTGTAAATTCTAGAGATAAGTCCCTTGTCAGATATGTCATTACCAAATATTTTTTCCCAATCTGTAGGTTCTCTTTTTACTCTTTTTAAGAAGTCTTTGGAAGCACATAAAAATTAATTTTTAGAAGGACACATTCATCTAGTTTCTCCTCTGCAGTTTGTGCATTTTAGGTTATGCTTGATAGTCTATTTATGCCATATATTAGGACCCCTAAATTTGGCCCTAGTTTTTCCTTGAGGGACTTTATAGTTACAGGTTTCACATTTAATCTTTGATCCATGTGGAGTTAGTTTTTTGTATGGTGTCAGGTAAAAATTTTGTTTCATTTTTCTGCAAATGGATCTCCAGTTTTGCCAGCACCATTTATTAAACAAACATTCTTATCCCCATTTAATGGATTTTGGCCCTTTGTCAGAGATCAGCTGACCATAGGTCAGTGAATCTATTT
>NW_006921597.1:24841007-24845312 GCF_000298275.1 Orycteropus afer afer | reverse complement strand
TGGTTCTCTGTTCAAAGGACTCCCTTTAGCTTCTCTTGTAAGGTTGGTCTTGTTTTAACAAATTCCCTTAGTTTCTGCTTATCTGGAACTCTCCTAATTTCACCATCATATTTGAGGGACAATTTTGCTGGTATATAATTCTTGTTTGGAAACTTTTCTCTTTCAGGGCTTTATATATACCATCTCTTTGCCTTCTCACTTGCATGGCTTCTGCTGAGAAATTAGAGCTTGTTCTTACTGGCTGACCTTGTAAGTAACTTTTTGTTTTTCCTGTGCTGCTTTCAGGATTCTGTCTTTGCCTTTGGTTTTGATGAGTTTGATGATGGTGTGTCTTGGTGATTTTTTGGAGGGTCTATCCTGTTTGGGGTTCGTTGGAATTCCTGAATGGATATATTCTCATCTTTCATCTCATCAGGGAAGTTCTCCTCCAAGAAATCTTGGACAATTTTCTCAATGGTTTTAATTTTCTCTTCCTGTTCTGGAATTCCAATGACACATAAGTTATTCCTTTTGATGGTATCCCAGATGAACCTTAGGCTGTCTTCTTCTTTTTTTTTTTTTTTTTTTTTATTGATTCCTTTCCAAAGAAGTAGTCAGGTATTTGTCTTCAATCTCATTAATGCTTTATTCCATTACATCAATTCTACTCCTTTGCCCTTCCAATAGCAGTAGAAGAGAAAAGAGAAGACTAGGACCTTTAGAAAATTAAATTCTTATTTGCACTGGAAGGCTTCTCCAGAAGAACAAAAAGAGAACATACAGATTGGGAAAAAAATATTTGGGTAAGACATATCTTACAAGAGACTTATCTCTAAAATCTATAGAAAACTTCAATACCTCAACACCAAAAAGACAAACAATCCCATTCAAAAATGGGCAAATGACATGAACAGACATTTCACTAAAGAAGATATACAGACAGCCAACAATCACATGAGGAAATATTCAGGATCTTTAGCTATTAGAGGTATTAAAATCAAAGCAACAATGAGATATCATGCCACCCTTGAAATAATAGCAAATTTCAACAAGAAAGAAAATAACAAATTCTGGCAAGGGTGTGGAGAGATTGGATATCATACACTCCACAATGGCTGTACCATTTTATAATCCTACCAGGAGTGTATGATGTTATAATGTTCCATAAAAAACTGGAAATAGAAATATCATTTGATACAGCAATTCTAATACTAGGAATATATCCTAAAGAGGTAAAATCCAGGACATAAATATATATATATATATATATATATACATATGCACACACACACATGTTCATCACAGCAAAATTCACCATAGCAGAGTAATGTAGACAACATAAAAGCCCAACAGATGAAAGGATAAACAAACTATAGTACATTCAAATATGAAATATTATGCAATATTAAAGAATAATGATGAGTCCACAAATCACCTCATGTCATGGATGAGTTTGGATGACATTATGCTGAGTGAAATAAGTCAATCACAGAAGGACAAATATTGTATGAGTCCATTATTATAAAATGTCAAGGATAGGTTTATGCAGGGAAGGAAATTTACTGTTGATTACCAGGAATGGTAGGGAAAATTTCTGACTAGTTAAGAGTCATGCTGATTTAGATGAAGGGAAAGGCAATATAACAAAAGTGTATGACTAGCTCAATGACAACAGGGAAAAAGAGGACACAGAAACATGCACAAAAGATATAGCCTACAGAGGTAAATATTATTACATGCACAATACTGTATTACCAGTGGTAGCAAATACTAGTCTATGCATAAATGAATGGACAGGTGAGAAGACCAGAAGTGAGTAGGTGAACAGGAATATATCCATGACCATAGATAGATTGTGTTGAAGATATTCTTACATGTGTATTTGTGCTACAAAAAATCAACATACAGGGACTTCCAGCAAGATGCAGAAATAGGCAGATAAGCTACACAAACCCTCTTCAACAAAGAAAAGAAAAACCAATTGACAGGTACAGAAGATAATCCTGGGGCTCCGAACTTTGAAAGGAAGTATTCAGAAGTGGATTAAGCACCAACTATTAGAAAAATCTGAATGAAAACAGTGAGTATGGAGACGGTTGGAGCAGTGGACTGTCAGCTACTGTGATGGGACCAACAGCTTGAATATTTCCAAGTGGTGTTGGGACCTAAGAATTGACCTAAAGATCTGCTCTAGTCACCAAGGGCTGCAAGGATGACTGTGCTGGTGGCCTATCACTAGGAGAGGAAACAGCAAGGCAGGAGACAACCTGAGCTGTGGGCTTTCCACTGTCTGGAGGGTGCAGCCATTTTAAATGTTTAAAAGTGTTGGCCATTTTGGATATTAAAAGTGACCGAGGGTGTAGCCATTTTGAATATTTACAAGTGGTGGCCAATTTGGATATTTAAAGTGACCAAGGACACAGCCATTTTGAATCTTTACAAATAGTGGCCATTTTAGATTTTAAAGTGACAGCGCTATCAATCAGATTCCAGGGACCTAAGAATAGGCTCTGTTTGCCAAGGATGGCAGGGACATATGAGAGGTTGACAACAGGAAAGGAGATAGGTGGTGAGTGTGTAAGTGCTGCCAACCAGCAAATAGAGGAGAACAGCATAGTACCCTGCTTATATAGATAACATACAAATTAAAACAAAGAAAATGAAAATTTTGGGCAAGTCACTCCAACATACACAATCACTGTTCTGGTTACCTAGTGCCACTCTGACAAGAATATACCCCAAATGGGATGGCCTTAACAAACAGGAGTTTATTCTCTTACAGTTTAGAGGCTTTAAATCCAAGTTCAAAGTGTCAAACTCTAATGGCTGGGTGAAAGCCCCTCAGCCTTGGGTTTCAGTTCTGCCTCCAGCTCCCAGCCCAGAGAAGTTAGAGGCTTTTCTTCACTCAGATAGCTGCTGCCTGGTGAGGCTGTCAAGTCCAAGGTTGACAAGTAAAAAGGCACAGTCCTGATGACACCAAACCACATAGTAGACCATTAATTCAAGTCAGTTATAAGTCCCAGAGTCACCAGAGAGTGGCAGGCTGCTGAACAGTGACATGGCTACATGCAGGGTCCAAGTGTGCCATAAGCTCGAGACCATTCCCAAAGCTGCTACTTATATATGGGAAGCAGACTACATCCCCAAGGCAGCTACTCAGCTGCTCACAGTAGATTCCGCCATGGAGTTGATTACCAGTCTCATCATGGGGAATACTACATCCAGCTGCCCAGCCACTCAACCAGGCCCAGCCAAGTTGATACAAAAACATAACCACCACAATCACCAATTAAATATAAACACAAAATGTCACAATGCCTCAGAGATAACAGAGCATTCAAGTGCACACAAAGATGCAAGATAAAGCAGAAGAAACAAGGGACCAGGATACAGACCCAAAACACATCCCTGAGGAATATGCAACAATGGAACTTCCTGATAAGGAATTCAAAAGAATTATATTAGGTATCTTCAATAGGTTGAGAGACAGCTCAAGGAAAACAAAGACAAAAATGAGGAAAACACATAGAAAACCCTAGAACAATTTCAAAAAGCAATACAAGAACAAAATGACAAAATAAATGAAAAATTAGAAATGATACAAAATCTACACATAGAAATCCAGCAGATTAATACTAAATTTTCAGAAATAGATAAGATATTGAATGGGCAAAGAAGTAGAATTGAGACAATGTAAGAAAGAATTATGAGATTGAAGGCAAATACCTCAATACTTCTTTAGAAAGTGATCAGTCAGAAAAAAAGATCAAAACAAAATGAAGAAAGCCTAAAGTTCATGTGGGATACCATCAAAAGGAATAACCTACACATAATTGGAATTCCAGAATATGAAGAGACAAATAAAACCACAGAAAAAAATTGTCAAAGATTTGTTGGAAGAGAATTTTCCTGGTATGATGAAAGATCAGAATATATCCATTCAAGAAGTCCAACGAACCCCAAACAGGATAGACTCCAAAAGAAAATCACCAAAACATAACATCATCAAACTCACCAAAACCAAAGACAAAGAAAAAATCCTGAAAGCAGAACGGAAAAAATGAAAAATTACCTACAAGGGCAACCAATAAGACTAAGCTCATATTTCTTGGCAGAAACCATGCAAGCTGGAAGACAATGGCATGGTATATATAAAGCCCAAGGAGCTCTGGTAGCATAGTGGCTAAAGCACTTGACTGCTCACCAGAAGGCTGGCAGTTCAAACCCACCAGCTACTCCTCGGAAGGAAGGTTGGGCAATCCTACTTCCGTAGTGATACTGCCTCGGAAACCCAAGGAGGGGTCGCTATGAGTCAGGGCTGACTCA
>NW_006921597.1:24827798-24839452 GCF_000298275.1 Orycteropus afer afer | reverse complement strand
TCGGATTATTTGCTCAGCATATAGATTGAATAAGTGTGGAGAAAGAATACAACCCTGACACACTCCCTTCTTGATTTTAAACCAAGTGTCCCCTTGTTTAGAATATTACATGGAACAAAGAAATTGACACCATGAAAAAGCATATAACACAAATGACAGCAACAAATTCATACTTGTTGATAATTACATATCTGGCAAGGTATTATGTCTAAGATTTATAGAAAACTCCAATGTCTCAACAGCAAAGGAATTAACAATCCAATTAAAAATGAGCAGAAGACATGAACACTTCACAAAAGAGGATATCAAGGTGGCCAGAAAATACATGAAGAGATGCTCATGATCATTGGTCATCAGAGAGATGTAAATCAAAACAACAGTGAGATACCAACTCACCCCAGCACTGATGGCAAGCTTCAGTGAGACAGAAAATAACAAATGCTGGCAGGGATGTGGAGAGATTAGTACTCTCATACATTGCTGGTGGGATGGTGAAGTGACAAAACCACTGTAGAAACAAGTATGGCAATTCCTTAGGAAGCTGGAATTGGAGATACCATTTGACCCAGCAATCCCATTTCTAGGTATATATCCTAGAGAGGTGAGTTTCAGGATGGGAATAGATATATGCACACCCATGTTCATCACAACACTATTTACAATAGCAAAAAGATGTAAATGACCTATATGCCCATCAATGGAAGAGTGGATGACCAAACTATGGCACATACACACAATGGAATGCTATGCAGCACTAGTGAATAATGGAGAGTCTGCAAAACACAGCACAACATGGATGAACTTGCAGGACATTATGCTGAGTGAAATAAGTCAGTAACAGAAGGAAAAATATAGTATTAGCTCATTGTGGAGGGTCAAGGAAAGGTTTATATATGGAGGGAAACTTTCTTTGTTGGTTGCCAGGGTTGGGAGGGGAGAGGAGGGAACACTTCACAAAAAGAAAAAAAAAATCATTGACCCATGTCACTTTGGTTTTGTGTATCTCACTGTACATAAATTATAAATTATATTTCAATAAAATCCATAAAAAATCCACATACATTATAGAAGTAACAGAGGACAGTGTTGGAGTAGCTTCTCAGGGACAACCATGCACCTTGAAGGAGAGAGTCAGTGGGCCTGTGGACATGTGACAATGGTCTTGAGGGACATCAAGATCAACTTGTACAACATAGTTCTACATCCTATTTCGGTGAGTAGTGACTGGTCTTAAAAGCTTTTGAGCAGCCATCTAAGATGCAACTATTGGTTTCCCCTCAACTGGAGCAAAGAAAGGTGCAGAAAATTAGAGTCATATGGAAACAATTTACCCAAGGATATGATGGACAATGGGGACCTCTGCCTTCATGACCCTGAGATCAGAAGATATAGATGGTGCCCAGCTACTGTTTCCAACCACTTGGAAGAGGATCAACATTGGAGGTCCTGGGTAGAGCGGGAGGAAAACTGAAACAAAATTCAAAAACACAAAAATGACCAGAATTACAGTCTAGATAGAGACTGGTTGGATCCCTGAGACTATGGCCCTGGATTATATTTGGGTTTGAAATTAACTCGTTTCTTTGGATTATCTCTAAACCAAACAGTAGAAAGGCATACAAGCAGAACACCTATCCCAGGGAGACACACTCACCTACCCAAGGAGATAAAACCCTCGGATCTATCAACTGTGAGAGATCACAAGGGCACAATTTGCATTGAGGGAAAGCTGGACAGACAGGAGTGCCTAGATAAGAAGGGCACAGGGAAGGGATATTCATAGGGAGGTGATGCAAGGAGAACTTTTTATTGTTGGGATTGTAATCAAGGCTGTGCATGAACTTTTGAAAGTAAAACAAATTTGCTTTGTAAATTTACACCCAAATCACAATAAAAAAATTTAAAAATAAAATAAATAAAGGATCAGCAAGTAACAGAATGATTGATGGTTGGAATAGACCCAGAGGTGCCTGAGAAGAAAGGACCAGTGGTTTACTTCTGAAAGGTCACAGCCAAAAAGAAAGAAAGAAAATATTAGTAACAAATAATTAAGTGGATGGGCATGTTACCAAATTCAGCTAAAATCTATTCACAAAATTTGATTTTTAAAAAAATTTTCTCACATTTTAAATTGACAAATTTACCCTGAGATGTATTTTATTACTTTATACCCTTATTTTTCCTTTTCATGTTTAGTAGAAAATACTCTGATATCTATTAAAATTCATTTTTTTAGGTAGAAAATACACGTTCCAACATTTGTAATATTGTATAACCCAAAAACCATCACCATCGAGTCAACTCTGACTCATATCAACCCTATGTTGTTGTTGTTAGGAGCTCTTGAGTCATAGGGACCCCATGTACAACAGAACAAAATACTGCCCAGTCCCACACCAGCTCCATGATTCTTGCTATACTTGAGCCCATCACTGCAGCCACTGTGTCAGTCCATCTCATGGAGGGTCTTCCCCTCCTTCATTGATCATCCAACTTACCAAACATGACATCCTTCTCCAGGGAATGATCCCTTCTGACAACATGACCAAAGTAGTTGAGTTAAAGTCTGTCCATTCTGGTCTCCAAGGAACATTCCAACTGCACTTCCTCCAGGACAGATTTGTTAAATCTTTTAGCAGCCCATGGTACTCTCAGCATTCTTCGCCAGCACCACAACTCAAAAGCATCAACTTTTCTTCTGTCTTCCTTATTCATTGTTCAGCTCTCACATGCACATGAGATGACTGAAAGTACCATGGCTTGTGTCAGGCGCACTTTAGGCTTCAAGGAGGTATCTTTGCTCTTCAGCACTTAAAAGAGGTCCTTTGCAGCCAATTTGCCCAGTGCTATATTCTAGGAGCTCTGGTAGAATAGTGCCTAAGGCACTTGATTGCTAACCAGAAGGCTGGTGGTTCAAACCCACCAGCCACTCCTTGGAAGGAAGGTTGGGCAATCTACTTCTGTACTAATACCACCTTGGAAACCCAAGGAAGGGGTTGCTATGAGTCAGGCCTGACTCAATGGCACATAACAACACACAACAAAAAGATAATATATGTTGTCTGATGTCCTGATTGCTGCTTCCATTGGTCTCAATTGTAGAAACAAGCAATGTGAAGTCTTTGACAACTCCAATCTTTTCTCCGTTTACTGTGATGCTGCTTATAGGTCCAGTTGTGAGGATTTTTGTTTTCTTTATATTGAGATGTAATCCATACTGCAGACTGTATTCTTTAGTCATCATCAGTAAGTGCTTTAAGTCATCCTCACTTTCAGCAAGCAAAGTTGTGTCATCAGTGTATCACAGGTTGTTAGCGATTGTTCCTCCAATGCTGATGCCACATTCTTCTTCATATATTCCAACCTCTTGGATTATTTGCTCAGCATATAGATTGAATAAGCACGGTGAAAGTATACAACACTGACATACTCCCGTCTTGATTTTAACAATACCATGTCCCCTTGTTCTGTTCAAACGACAGCCTCTTGGTCTATGTAAAGGTTTCTTATGAGTACAATTAAGTGTTCTGGGATTCCCATTCTTCTCAATTTTACCCATAATTTATTATTATCCACACAATCTAATGTCTTTGCATAGTCAATAAAACATAAGTAAATATCTTTCTGGTAATCTGCTTTGAGCCAAAATCTGTCTGACATCAGCAATGATATCCTTCGTTCTGTATCCTCTTCTGAATCCAGCTTGCATTTCTGGAAGTTTTCTGTCAATATATTGCTGCAACTCTTTTTTAATAATCTTCAGTAAGATTTTACTTGCCTGTGATATGAATGATACTGTTCTATAATTTCCACATTCTGTGGGATCACCTTTCTTTGGAATTGGTACAAATATGGATCTCTTCCAGTCAGCTGACCAGGTAGCTTTATTCCAGATCTCTTGGTATAACTGAGTAAGTGCCTCTAGTGAGGCATCCATTTGTTGAAACATCTCAATGCGTATTCCATCAATTCCTGTAGCCTTGTTTTTCCTTAATTCTTTCAGTGAATCTTCGACTTCTTCCTTCCATAACATTGGTTCTTGATCATATGCCACTTCCTGAAATGGGTGAAGATCAACCAGGTCTTTTTGGTACAATGACACTGTGTATTCCTTCCATCTTCTTTTAATACCTACATCATTCAATATTTTACCTATAGAATCTTTCAATATTGCGAGGCGAGGCTTAAATTTTTCCCTCAGTTCCTTCAGCTTGAGAAATACTGAGCCTTTTCTTCCCTTTTGTTTTTCTGTCTCCAGGTCTTTGCACATTTCATTAAATTAATTGGTTTTGTCTGCTTGAGTTGCTCTTTGAAATCTTCTGTTCAGCTCTTTTATCTTGTCATTTCTTCCATTCGGTTTAGCTACTCTCCACTCAAGGCCAAGTTTCAGAGTCTCCTCACATCCATTTTGGTTTTTCTTCCTTTCTTGTCTTTTTAATGACTTCTTGCTTTCTTTATGGATGATGTTCTTGATGTTATCCCATAATTCTTCTGGTTTTTGGTCATTGATATTCAATGTGTCAAATTTATTCTTTAAATGGTCTCTAAATTTCAGGAGGGATATATTCCAGGTCATATTTTAGCTCTTCTGGACTTGTTTCAATTGTCTTCAACTTCAGGTTGAATTTGCATATGACCAGTTGACGGTCTGTTCCAAACTCAGCTCCTGGTCTTTTGGCTGAAAATATTGAGCTTTTCCATTGCCTCTTGCCACAGATGTTGTCAATCTGATTCCTGTATACTCCATCTGGTGATGTTCATGTGTATAGCCACTGTTTTTGTTGTTGGAAAAGGTATTTGCAATGAATAAGTCATTGGTCTTGCAAAATTCTATCATGTCGTCTCCAGTGTTATGTCTGTCACCAAAGCCAAATTTCCCAACTACCAGTAGTTCTTCTTTGTTTCCAACTTTTGCATTCCAGTCACCAGTGATAATTAACACATCCTGATTGCATGTTCAGTCAATTTCAGACTTGATAAAAGTCTGATAAAAATCTTCAATTTTTTCATCTTTGGCTTTGGTCGTTGGTGCATAAATTTGAATAATCATAGTATTAACTGGTTTTCCTTGTAGGTGTGTGGATATTATCCTATCCCTGACAACATTGTACTTCAGGATAGATCTTGAAACACATTTTGTGATGATGAATACCATGCTATTCCTTTTCAGACTGTCATTCTCAGCATAATAGATCATATGGTTGTCCGATTCAAAATGGCCAAAACTGATCTATTTCAGCTCACTAGTACCTAGGATATCCATCTTTATGTGTTCCATTCCATTTTTGACAACTTCCAATTTTCCTAAATTCATACTTTATACATTCCATGTTTCAATTATTAATGGATATTGCAGCTGTTTCTCCTCAAATTCAGTCTTTCCACATCAGAAAGTGGAGGTCCCAAAAGCTTTACTTTATCCATGTCATTAAGGTTGGTTCTACTCTGATGATGCAGCTCTTTCCTATTCATATTTTGAGTGCCTTCTGATCTAAGGGTCTGGTCTTCCTGCATTGTATTGGACAACATTTCCGGGCTATTCATAAAGTCGTGCAGTAATATATCAGACAGTGTTTCTCTGCTGTTCATAAGGTTTTTCTTGGCCAATTCTTTCAGAAGTGGATGGCCTCTTACTTCTTGCTAGTCTGTCTCAGTCTGTAAGCTGTGTCAAGCACCATGTTCAACCCTGCTGGCATTTGAGACACTGGGGGCATAACCTCAAGCCTTACAGCAACACGCAAACCACCACAGTATGACAAACTGACAGACAAGTTTGTCTTCCTTAGCTGTTTGAAACCTCTCCTCCCTCCCCTTACCTGTATCCCACAGGTCTATCATCCCTGGCTTTACCTCCCTTTCTGCCTCTTGTGTGTGTGTCCTGTCTCCCTCCCCTTACCTGGATTCTAGTGGCTCTGTCTTGGCCCCAGTTCCTCCCCTATAGGACAGGGTAAAACTACTCCACAGGTTTCCAAGGCTATACTCTTGTTGTTGTTGTTATGTGCCATTGAGTCAGACCCGACTCATAGCCACCCCTCCTTGGGTTTCTGAGGCAGTATCACTATGGAAGTAGATTGTGCCATCTTCCTTCCAATGAGGGGCTGATGGGTTTGAACTGCCAGCTTTCTGGTTAGCAGTCAAGTGCCTTAGGCACTACACTACCAGAGCTCCCAGCTATAATCTTAGGCTTGCAAAGTATGTTCTACTATTGACCATAGTACAAGCACAAAACAAAAACCAAGAAGAATGCAAGAAGAGACAGACAAGCAAGAAAAGAAACATCAGCCACTCATGAAAGATGCATTGCTTCCCCTCTTACATCACATGCTTGTTTATTTCATTTCTTCTCCTTATGATTTTTATGTTGAATGCTCCTAAGACAGCCCCAGGATCAGTCCCAACCTGTCATGTACATTTTAATGACTTGGAATCAAAGCACCTGGCATTTATTTTAGGTTGTAATTGGCATGTTACATAACCCATTAACAGTGTAATTGGTAGTATGACACAATGCAGGATGTTTTGCAGTAAATGTTAAAATGTAATTGAAATGTAACTGTAATACCTCAGGACACATCTCACCTTTTCCTAACCTATAGAAGCCACAGTTTGGTAAATGGTCCTCTGTTTCTATATCAACATTTATACTTTGTCCTGACTGAAGAGGCTGTTTGCTTTCAAGGAAAAGATAATTATGGAATGTAGACTAGTTCAGATCCCATATGTGTCCTTTATTAGTTGTGAGAGTTGTGACAAGTTGCTTAACTTTCTTAGTTTTCTCAGGTTTGAGGCTTTTATTTTGGTAAAAAAAAAAGTTACCTTCTCTTTAAAAAGAATATTTCAGATGTTTTTGAAGCATTGACTCCATTTATTGGCTTCTATTTTCTGAAAATGTTCCTGGTAATACCCAAAATAAATAAATAAGTAAGGAAAATCAGTAACAAGAGAATTGTGCTTTACAAATTGAATTCAGCATTGAGTTGGCACTATCACCTCTTTGGGTTATCACCTATTTTGTGGTGATTGGCATATCTGATCTGACATTTTTCAGCTTGCCTGTCAATTGGTGGTAGTCCTCCGTTAGCCCTCCCAAAGGCTTTGTCTTGGAACCTGTGCTTTGACCAACAGTTGTGATTCTCAGGATTACCTAAACATTTTCCTGAGGAAAGGACAGAGAGGTTAGGAAAAAAAAAAATGTCAATCATCTCTAGTTATATTACACTCCCTACTGCCCTGCAAATGAAAAGAGAGTATGACTTAGGTGACTTCTGCTTAAATGTCATTATGTTCATTTATGTCCAAAAGTAATTGTATTACCTTGCCTGGTCTATTCAATTTAACTTATGAATCATCTATTTCCCATTACTCAAAGTATATATTAAAAGATTAGATTAATAAAATTTTATATGTATATGAAAATGAGATAAACTTTTTAAAACCTGATCATATAGTTCCTAAAACACCTTTATTGATATGCATATACTTTTATTAAACTATTACCAAAGATAATGGTTTACTTTATAAGTAGGATTTTGTACCTCTTATACTGAAAAAAAAAAAAAACCTGCCATGAAGTGGATTCCAACTCACAGTCACCATGTGGAAAAGAGTAAAACTCTCCCATGAGCTTTCTAAGGCTATGAATCTTTTTGGAAGCAGACTGCCACATCTTTCTCCCGGGGAGAGGCTGGTGGGTTAAAACCACTGACCTTTTGGTTACCAGCCTCGGGCTTTAACCACTGTGCCACCAGTCTCTGGTATCTCCTAAAGGAAGCTTTATTACTAAACCCTAAAACAAATAATCTTTCTCTAACAACACATAAAAAGTATTTTAAATATTAACTTATATTAGAAATTAGTATATGAAAGGACTTATCTCTCCATACATAGATTGCCTAGAAATTTTCTAAGTTTTGAAGAAATCATATATATATGCTAATGAGTTAAGAATAGCTGAATATCTTTTTGAATTATTTCATATAACTTTCTGTTAGTAATTTAAGCTAATTACTGAACTAAAATATATTTCTAATTTTATAAGTAATATTTATGCTTTCAAAGTATTAAAATTTCAATGTAAGAAACAGTAGAAATTTATTTAACACATGAAATTATAAAATCCATTAATATGCCATATTTATGACATAGCCATACAAATATAATTTTGTCAATAACTATATCTACTAATATTTTTTGCCTAAAAAATTCAGTATCCATATAGTAAATGCAATCCCAAACTGCATTTAAATGATTAAGAATAAACTATTATTTTTAAAAACCTATGTTTTTTAAAAGCTTTCATGTGATGACTTTTTTTTTTCTGTTCATAAGGATTTGAAAAATAAAAAAATATATATCTGATTAGAGAATGCTTACTGTAACACACTTGTAACCATAATGAAATAAATTATTACACTAATGTTAAGGAAAGTGAAAGAGGAAAAGCCCTGTTTTCTTTGTTAGGGAGCTGATCTAAAATGCATCAGCTGTCAGCTGTGTAGTCCCTGTGTGACAGTTCAATACCTCCTTATCTTCTGAGAATGGCATTGTGGATCTCTAAGTAAACTGTGCCTGTATGCAAACTGTCAAAGAGAGCCTGGCACATCATTAGTACTGACCTCCATCATGACAATCACAACATGAAACTAAATAACACAGCTAATTTTCATTAGAGTTCAAATTAATCTCCAAATCTTTACATCTAGCACTGTGTAAAGCAAGTCCCAGGAATAAGGCATTTGATGAACTGTGTGATAGACTGAGAAAATCTCAATGCTGAGAAATCCACATAAAAGCCTGCATTCTAAAAGGCATGATACAATTCTTTTTATAACTCGGGCAAAATGCAGCCTTTGCGACCAACAGTGGAATTAAATTAGTTTGTGGTAACTCACAGCAAGGATTACAAATTGCCCAATCTCAGTGGCGTTGTGGCTTTAATCCCTTCCAGCTCAGATGCTTCAGACGAACACCAGCTGCCACAAGAAGCACACAGGTCTGGCATAGCCTGCCAAGCTCTCTGATGTTTTCTTTGCTCAGGTGCTCCCTGACCTCACTTAGGCATGGAGCACATGGAGAAATATGTAACATGCGACCTGCAGCATGAGAGAGGCAGTGACGGAGCAGGGCTAGCAAATGTCATATTGAACCACTATGCAATGATGCAAATGAACCAATTTTCTGGCTTCTGCTCTTTAACTTTCAAGAACCCACAAAGCTAGGTCATTTGGGGAAAACAATTCTCTTTCTACCTCTGTGACTATAGAAGGAGAAGGAGTACCCTTCCCCTTTCATGAGTATCAAACAAATGACCTCTGGTGCTGACAAGTCAATTTATTAAAGCAACCAATACATAGAGCATTAAATTGCCATGTCATATATATGGTGTGATTCCCTGAATATTTGTTTGACTCAATCTGGGGAAAAATATATACTATGATTAAAGGATTGGTTTTAAATATTTAAAGCACTTCTTTCTGTATCTTCAGGCATGAATTGATCTCTTGTAGAATGAGCCAAAATTTCCCAGCAGATTCTACTAGGTACATTTGGAAAAGCACTAAATCTTTGAGGTAGCCATAGTCCCATTGAGCAAATGATTGCTTTAGTGCACCAAAAAGTGGCCTGCTTAATAGCTCTGGGTATGCAAAAGATACAATGTATCTACAAAGTATACTGAAAGTATCCTCAAGCACTGAGCCATAAGTATGGGATACAGAAGGGCAAGAGTGCCGACTGCCTTGGGAATTTAGTGATCAGAAACGGAGTAGCTCATTTTGTGCAAAGACCCTGGACAGCTGGCGAAGGAAAGTGGCAGAGCTACAAATGGTGACAGGCTCTGGAGACAGTGACTACATTAGCAACACTGATGTATATACAGTGACTCATTTTTTTCACCTTTCAGCCAAGCTCACATAAATAGTAACAGCATCAGCAATAATAACTAGGCTGAGATATGAAACATCAATGATATATTTTTAATTTTCTCAGCATTGGGACATTTGTCATAAGTTAATGAAACCTTCATGGCATAGTAGGAAAAAGCACAGCACTTTGAAATCAGATAAGCAATGCTTTAAATCCTGTTTTTGACCCTTACTGTTTTGTGACTTCAAAATGATTATTTAAAATCTTTTAGTTTCAGTTCCTCCCCTGCAAAATAGTGATAATAACATCCAAATTACTTGATTGAGATATGGATTATGTGTAATATATATGATAATAGAGAGACATTATCACTGGGTTATCAGTGCTAATTATAGATTTTGGTTGGCAAGGCTAAGTTTCCTGAAAGTATTATAATCAGCTAGAAGCTTGAACCAAAATTTAGATAAATTGCTAATAGTTTGATAAGGCTGTCTTGACTTTAATTTTATGATTTGAATGCTTAGGTTTCATCAAAGCAGAATTATCTAAGTTAAAAAAATAATTCAAACCCTTTATCTACTCAGTTCTATTTTCCTCCTGAAATTAAAGAAGATTAGTTAACGCTGGATGCTTGCCACAAGGGGGAACACACAGTTCTTTCTTGCCTTATTCTTTACTGTTAGATGTCATCTAGTCATTTTTGACTTATACTTGGCTCTAGTGACATAGTGCCTAAGGCATTTAACTGCTAACTAGAAGGCTGGTGGTTCAAATCCACCAGCCATTCCTTGGAAGGAAGGTTGGGCAATCTACTTCTGTAGAGATACCACCCAGAAACCCAAGGAGGGGTCTCTATGAATTGGATCTGACTTGACGGCAGTAAGTTTGGTTTTGGTTTGTTTTTTGACCCATGTCACAGAGTAGAGCTGCCTCTTAGTTTTTTTTTTTTATTTCCTGGTGTGGGGCTGTTATATTTATGAAAGCAGATTATCAGGTCTTTCTCCAGAAAGTTGCTCCGTGTATCAGAACCATTAACCTTTTGGTTGTTGTTATTGTTGTTATTTGTTGTCGAGTCGGCCCCGACTCATAGCGACCCCTCCTTGGGTTTCCGAGGCAGTTATCACTAGGGAAGTAGATTGCCCAACTTTCCTTCTGAGGAGTGGCTGGTGGGTTTGAACCGCCAGCCTTCTGGTTAGCAGTCAAGTGCCTTAGGCACTATGCTACCAGAGCTCCAACCTTTTGGTTAGTTGCTGAATACTTAACTTTTTCACCTCCAGGACTCTTATTCTTTCCCTTAAGATGAAATAAATCAAAGGACAGAGTAGGGCCTTAGCAGTGTATTTGTCTTTGTTTCTCTCTACACCTTAGGAATCTCGCACTGCCCCATTGAAGCCTCACTTAGGATTCATCATACTGGAACGCTAGCCTCCTCTGACATGAGATCCTGTTCTAATATAAAGGGGCACATCCCCGAGAAAGTCTAAAATGGGTACATTCAAGAAGTTCTACTCTAAACATTAAGGAAAAAAAAAGAAGAAGAAGAAGAAACCACTATTGTCTTTATTTCATTTTGTTTAACCTTCTTTGTTCTGATCTTTGATTCTAACTGGAGTGGTAATTTTTTGAGAGGTTTTATTTGAAAATAAGCTTAAAGAAGAAGAGACCAAAGAGCTTTCTCAGCTTATTTGGGTGTACACTTGCCTCTGCCTAATTTCAGTGGGAGTACTCTTCAAGGAGGAGCTCTGGTGGTATAGTGCCTATGGCATTTGACTGCTAACCAGAAGGCTGGA
>NW_006921597.1:24817726-24820365 GCF_000298275.1 Orycteropus afer afer | reverse complement strand
ATCCTTCCCTTCAAGGCTCAGGGGTCCAAGATTATCTTCTGTGTCTGTGTTAATTGGTTTCCCTTTTCTTTTTTGAAGAGCATCTGTGCAGTCCTTCTGCCTAGTCTGCCATCTTGCTGGAACTCTGTTTCAGAATTTCTTAAGTGATAAAACATTAAACATGTAATTGAAATCTGCTATCATCTCCTACTAGATCTTGTTCTCTTTTTTGTTTCCCATAGAGAACTGCTTTGATTTTGGTGTTTATATATATACTTATATATAATCTTTTTTACACAGAAATATACCTAAATATAATATTTAATATTGTTTTCAAGTTTTTAACTTTATAAAAGAGTCAATATAATCATTTCACTGAAACTTTATATTTGTGATATGTGTGAAAGTGGTTCATGTTAATACATGTACCTTTTGACCATTTATTTATACCTGGAAATGTGCTGTAAGATACTATTTCACTCTCTAGTTTTAAACTTTAATGCCATTCTTATTTTTTGGTATGCAAAAGCAGGTTGTAAAGAAGTTTTTATACATATTCTCGTTGTGCACAAATTCAATATTTTCTCTTGGGCAGAGAGCATCCTCAATGTGATGCAAATGAATTCCAGATATGTCAAGATGCTAATGCTTTCAGACCTCTGGGCCATGGGTGGCAAAAAGTGGCCTAGTGCTGTTGTTACCCAGAAGAGTCCAACGCATTCAACCAAAGGGTTTTCATATATTACCATATTCTACATTTTTCAACATCAGGAAATATGTGGGGAAAATCCATTTAGTTTATGTAGCTGAAAGAGTTTGTAGTAATCAGCTATAAAGAAGAAAGTTATCACATCAACTCCAACTACTATACTCTGAAAGGGCTACTAAAATGTTGTCCTTTAACTGACTTCTGGAAACTTAGATTTCAGAACATTTCCCAACATTCCCAAGACTGGTAGGAGTGGCTCACTATGTCTAAACTATTTGTACAAGCAATATGCTTACAGTGAACACTGCTTTCCTTCTGGGAGTCTGGAATTTTGATACATGCCAGGCAGAGAGTGCTTACATGGAGGACCCCTGAGTGTCTAATGAGCTTTTTTGGTAGAAAACATCATGTGGCTCAGAATGTTTCATAGAGAGTAAAATCTCAAACTTGGCTAAAATTTTTTTTTAGTTGGAAAGTAATGCCTATGTTACAAACTTATTTTTCTTTTACCTTTGAATTCCTAAAGTTATTTCTTCATCTATTTAAAATTAATATTGATTACTTAAATAACAATCTACAATTTGAATAGTTATTTATTAATAAACCCACCTGTTTGGATTTCACCATTCCTTTTCACTTCAAGAAATCATGTTTTTGCAACACTTTTTGTTAAAAAATTTCCAATTAATGTAGTTTTCTTTATTTACCTCATTATTCAAAGATATGTACTAACATTATCTGAGATCAAATTTGACACTTTTGGTAGCTTCTTCATTTCTTTCACAGTGTCAGAATACAGTTATCAAGTAACAGCCCATGATAAGTATTATTTTCCCAAGTAAGTTGTAAATTCTTGGAAGATAAGGGAACATGATATAAGGAGTTAAGATAAGCTTTCTTATAGATGTCTGACATAATGACAGGTGCACAATAACTCCACATACTCACACAAAACTTTGCTCAATACATCAATTGGGGCAATTATTGTTAACAAAAGTGTAAAAATTATATGTTTTATTAGTTTTTTTCAAAGGTCACAGATCTGTCACCAAGGGCAAGAAATTTTATGATTTTTTAAATAATTTTTTGCACAAAATTCCTTGCAAATACATCATATGATATCACTAGGGAAGGGAAACATCAGAATACAGCTATGACTTCCAAACATATAAAAATGATGATGCTCCACCTTTAGAAGTGATTTTTCAAAGTACTCTGATACAATTTCATTTTCAGACCTTGCTTGGTGTGATCCATCCCTCTTTTATTTACCACACAGCATCCACTTAGTTGCCCTGCAGTAATAGTTAATGTAACTGCTGTTGAAAGAATCCTGTTGCCCAGGGACAGAGCACATGTTGCCTGCATTAGAACTCACTTAAAAGTCAAGTGCTTGGATGTCAAAACCAATACAAACCTCAGGGACCTGACACTTAGATATCAATTCATGGTATAATGGGGAAAGAAAAAAAAAAAAGCTTCAAGTAGAGTCAAAGAAAATTCCAGAGAGTCCCACAAAGGAAAATATTATCTAGAGAAGATAATAAATATGTAGAATTTTATTGTGATACTTAACTGCATAAAGGTAAAAGAGACTGAAAATTCTGAAGCATATTTTGTAAATAGGATGGGATCTAACATAAAAATAGATTTGTTTTAGTGGTGTCAAGGGTGAATTCAGCTCTTATAAATTTATTGAGTGTCAACAAATCCTATAATTTCAGACAGAAAGAAGTGCAGAAAATACTTACTTTAGAAGTTTCTCCATTAATGGAGCATGGGGATTTTTTTTTTTTTCCTTTATGTAAGACACATTATTTTTAGATTTCATTGATTTAGAAACTATTCAAGAATAGGAAACCTAGCACAAATTCAATAAACCAAAAACCAAACCCATCTTACTGCCGTTGAGTTATATCTGACTCATAGTAACCCCTCTTTGGGTTTCCAA
>NW_006921597.1:24813706-24817626 GCF_000298275.1 Orycteropus afer afer | reverse complement strand
GTTCAAAACCACCAGCCACTCCTCAGAAGGAAGGTTGGGCAATCTACTTCCATAGTGATACTGCCTCGGAAACCCAAGGAGGTGTCGTTATGAGTCGGGTCCCACTCGATGGCACATAACAACAAACAACAACTCTTCGAGGGACTACATGTCTGGTTCACAAGGAGATTATATAAAGATTTGAAGAAAGAGTTTAGCCTAATGCAGGGGGTGATTTTATTAGTATACGCTAAGTTTTAATCTAATCAGTTGCCATTGAGTTGATTCTATTTCATGGTGACCCCTGTGTATCTGAGTAGAACTGTGCATTATAGGGCTTTTGATGTTTGTTTTGGTTTTTTGGAAGTAGATTGCCAGGCTTTCTTCTGAGGTGTGTCTGAGTGGAAGACTCAAACTTCCAACCATTCAGTTAGAAGCACACATAATAACTGTCAACACAACCTGGGAGTAGTGGTAGTTCAGTGGTGGAATTCTGACTTTCCATGCAAGAGACCTGGGTTAGATTCACAGCCAGGGTACCTCACATGCAGCCAGCACCTGTCTGTCAGTGGAACCTTGCATGTTGCTCTAATGTTGAACATGTTTCAGTAGACCTTTCAATGAAGATGGACTAGGAAGAAAGCCCTGATTACTCATTTCCAAATATCAGCCCATGAAAACCCTATAGATCACAATATTCTGAACTAAAACTAGTCATGGGAATGGTCTTGGACTGAGTAGTATTTCATTCCCTTGAACATGGTGTTATTATGAGTCAAGGGCTAACTCTACCACATGTAACAACAATTGCCAGACACTATTCTAGACTCTATGATACAATGCTGAACAATGAAGAACTAGTCTGCACAGGCTATTCTAGTGCGAATTATTAAAAATGAACAAATGAATACCAAACCAAAAACCAAATTCACTGCCATCAATTCTGACTCATAGTGACGCCCTTTGGGTTCCCAAAGTGGTAAATCTTTATGGAAGTATATTACCCAGTCTTTCTTCATCTGAGTGGCTGGTGGGTTTGAGCCTCCAACCTTCTGGTTAGCAGACAAATACCTTAGGCACTACTCCACCAGAGCACCTTAAACAAATGAATACACATCACTTAAAAGTATTGTTCAGCAAAACAATAAAAGGTAAAGTGTTTTGTATAGGAAAGAAGGACACAGGAAAAAGGTCACTACAGGGAATAAATGGAAAGAGAAATAATGGGGATTGCAATCAATGTCATGAACCAAAATGGGATGTACTGCTATATGGAAAATGAATTTGCTCTGTAAATTTTCACACAAATCACAATTTAAATAAATAGATTACAGTCTTCAGTATGGATTACACAACAACAACAACAAAAGTAAATGGTTCTCTAGAGCAAATCATCGCTGAAGTAGTGACATGTAAAGGAACAAGCTACACTTTGAGCTAAGTGAAAATAAAGTTCAAAGTTCAAAAGCCTGAGATATTGAATTTTGGATACATTTAAGGATCCTCAGAAATGTCAGTGCTGCTAAATAAATCACATGAGCAAATAAGAGTGACAAAAGATGTGGTCAGAAAATGTCAACGGACAGATAACATAGTTTCATTTTAGGCCATTGAATGAACTTCAGCCTTTATTCTAACTATGGTGAGAAGGTATGCACCCTTGAGCAGGAAGTGTCATCATATTACTCCCATCTTGAACACAGTATTGGTTTATTAGTATTGCTTTGTGGTGTAGTATTTTGTGGTGAATTACTTGGTATGGCTCTTCTAGCCATGGTCTTTGTGACTCTTACCTGATGACTGGGTAGAATTATGCAAATGTAAGATGTTGGTGGACCACCGAAGGGATTGGATAACTTCCTAATAATATAAATAAGGTACTTGGCACCCTTGTGAGGGTGGGACTGTGCAAATAAAGTGTATGGAAACCTAATGTGATGATTGGTCAGTTTTATAATCTCAGTAGAGTCAAAATGAGCCATCCCAGAAGTGGAAAAGGGGACTCTCACTAACATCAAGGCAGAGAAGAGGGCATAGTAGAGTGCATCCTTGGACCTGAGATCCCTGAAATGAGATGATGGCAGAGAGACCTTGGCAGCAGAAGCAGCATAATCAAGAGATAGGCAGGAGACAGAGAAGGGGGCTTGCCTGCCCAGAGAGCTAGAAGGCTGAGGGCCTTTGAGCAGGAGGCTTGGTGATAGAGTGGGAAGCACCTATCAGCAAAGTTAAAGAGCTTTGTAACATCTGCCCCAGTAAAACAGAGACTAGGCCAAGAACCCAAAGGTCAAAGGGAAGTGTGTTTATGAGCATAGCAGAGGGTAGGCTTTTCTGAGGAATAATTGTATCCTGAGCATTCCTGAACCTGAATTATAACCTATTACTTCTTTACAAAGCCCCATAATCATGAGTATTGTCTGTGAGTTCTGTATGGCCATTGTAATGAAGTATTGAACCTGGCAGAGACATAGAGTATGCCTTGGGAGGGATGGTTGGGTTGGTGTCAGACTGGTAAAAAGGTTGGAGGTTGGTGTCATGTCTGACTTCTGCCTTATGTAAATCAACTTTGAGCTATTGCTGTTGATGTTTCTTTCTCTCCCTTGTGAAGTCAGAGAAGGACAGAGGACACCACCTCCATGCCCTTTGTGTGTGCTGTAACAACAACAACAACAACAACAACAAAAAAGCACAAACCAGTGGCTTTAAAGAAGAAGAATCTATTTCATCGCAGTTCTGGAGGCTAGAAGTCTGAGTCCAGGGCATTGGCTCTAGGGGAAGGTCCTTCTTTGTCTCTTTCAGCTTCTAATAACTATCAGCAACCCTGGGCATTCCTAGACTTGGATATGCATCTGTCTCCATTTTCACATGATGTCTTCTCCCTCTGAATGCCTATGTCTATTCTGCTCTTTTCACAAAACAACACTTAGAAAGGATTAAGTTTAGAACACACTCTAGTCCAGTATATCATCAAAACAACAAAAAAAGAAAACCTCTGTTTCCAAACAGGATTATATTTACAGTTACAGGGGTTAGGCACCATATTACTTTACTGGTGATAGAGAACACAATTCAATCTATAACAACCACCACATGAATAATGGAACTTAGAAAGGTAAGAGTGGAAGCAGGAAAATATTGGAAGGTACAGGAGTGGTCCAGCCAATGATAGTGACTTGGACTTGTTGTTGTTGTTGTTATGTGCCATCGAGTTGGACCCAACTCATAGCGACCCCTCCTTGGATTCCCAAGGCAGTATTACTACAGAAGTAGATTGCCCAACCTTCCTTCGAGGAGTGGCTGGTGTGTTTGAACCGCTAGCCTTAGGCACTATGCTACTAGAGCTCCTGTGACTTGGACTAGGGCAGTAATATAAAAAGGATGAGGAAGAATAAGTGTAGAATTATGTTTGGGAGGTAAGCGCTAACAGATTTGTCTCATAGATGAATTATATGTAGAATGTGAAAGAAATGTAAATCTGAAGTTTTCACCTTTGAGCCAATGGCAGTCCTAGTAGGGAAAGAAGATTCATACATAAACCAATAGATCCCTTTAAGGCTCTTTCTTGACATCAAAGTGGAGATTTTAAGAACATTCTGATAATTAGTAAAGTGGTGGAACTATATTTTATACATAGTCAAAACTCAAAGAATTATAGCCATTATTTGTGTTAAGACTTCTGCCTTATCATCTGACATAATATTGAAAGAGAAGGTGAATATGTACATAAAAGATCAAGGATAGCAGTGTTGCCTGGGGACAGCAGGGCCACAGTACTGAGGGCTGAAATAATTCTGGACAAAATCCTCTATGACAGTAGCAGCATCTGGCATTCACAGGATTAGCATTTATTAAGAGGGCTGGATGGATGGGATTTGAGAATTCAGGGATCCCCTGGTCCATTCTTTGTAAGTTTCTCACTAGAGACAAAATTTAAATTAATGCAA
>NW_006921597.1:24789393-24806991 GCF_000298275.1 Orycteropus afer afer | reverse complement strand
GGTTTGAACCACCAGCCTTTTGGCAGTCAAATGCCATAGGCACCACACCACCAGAGCTCCCACAAATAGTGTCATAAAGTTACTACACATATGCTCAAGATACTTGATCTGTTCAATATACAGTCAGCACTTGGAGACACGTAGAGATTCACAAAACTTACTAAATAACCCCTTTCCCCTCCTCTTCCTCACCCCTGCAAAGCTACTAGTCAGTAAATTGGGACCTATGATCTAGAATAAGAAAAAGTAAGAAATCCAGGAAATCAGTGATTTATTCATAAACATGACTCAACAGCACATGACAATAACAACAGATGCTCTTAGTGGCAAGCCAGGCCTCACCATCAGGTCTCCTGGTTTTCAAGATTGTGCTTCCAAGTAGCTTTCTGCTATCACTTCTTCTACTGCTAATGTTCTTTCCTGAATGACCAGGAAGACACAGATAAACACTAGATTGACTGGCCTTTCAAAAAAAGAAAATTGGTGTTACTAAAATCAGACTCAACTTGGTCTGATCTTTCATTTTCTAGTATTAATATTCAGGCCCTTTCTAGAATAGTGAAAACTATGGTGGTATAGTTGATAAGGCATTTGGCTGCTAATCAGGTCAGCAGTTCAAACCTACCAGCTGCTACACAGAAGGAAGATGGGATAATCTATTTCCGTAAAGATTTAAAGCCTCAAAATTCCTATGGGAGTCTCTACAAGTAAGAATGGACTCAATGGCAGTGAGTCTTTATGTATAAAGAGCAAGGGTAGGAGCAGAGAAAAAAATGCCTCTGGTTCTCTCCTATCTTTATTCTGTGGTCATTACAACTGCTTTGGCTCACTCATTTCTATTCAGTGCAGGTCCTGAGCATAGTAGCTAAGAAGGGAAGGGCAATAGAAAGACTACCTGTAAATAGTAAGATCCCTGGGTGAGGGATGCATAAATGGTTTGCACTTGACTAATGACTGAAAGATTAGCAATTCAAATATACCCAGCTGCAGTGCAAAAGAAAGGCCTGGCAATCTACTTCTGTCAGTCTGCAGCTATTGATAATCTTATGGAGTACAGTTTTACTCTTTAACATGTAGGTTTGTCATAAATTTGAAATATCATAGGACAACAGGAGTGCCTGTAACGAGAAAGATAAATAAGCCAGTAGGATGGTGAGAAGGAAGAAGGTAAAATGGAGAAGGTGAGATGGAGCAATGTGTCCTTTTAGGCAGAGCTGGTATTTTGAGAGAAGAATGTGTGTAACTCTCTCTCTCTCTCTCTCTCTCTCTCTCAATCTCTCTCTCTCTCTGTGTATGAAAAAGAGAGAGTGCAACATTAAAGATTCATCAAGGTCAAGAACACAACATGTAGATCATTTACTACAGAGGGAGTCAACTGATAACCAAACATCTCTCAGTATATCTTAACCATTGGACCAGGAAATACCCTAGGCTCTTATATTATTAATAAAATAATATTTTAATCTAGATCCAATAACACAGATACTGACTTCCTAAAAATTATGTGACTTATGTGTGACATCCACAACAAAAGTATGAAACTCTGAAAGAAGAAATTCTCTATATGACTATTAACACATTTGAATGTATTGATTACCTATAGCTTTCAATTTCACCCTAATAAAGTAGAATATTTTCTTTAAATATGTTAAATAAACTTTAGAAAACAATCCTTCATTAGTATTAGAATTTTAAATAAGTGCTTGAAAAACCATCATAACCCTAAAACTAAATAAAATAAATAGCAAGAAGGCAACACAGGAAAAAAAATATTTCTCTGATTGGTTCTAAGAATCAAACATTTTACCAGCTAGTGCAAAACTGTCTAACAATTGTTCATAGACTCCCTGAGTCCCCTTTAACCACCAGCAACTGATTTACTTATTAGGTGAGACAATGGTTTGTAGAAATGCCACTTACAATGGGTCTTTCTGCAAGGATGTTACTATCATGTGTTTTGCAGCCAGTGGTAACTTTGGAAGTGAGGTCGCAGTTTTATACTGAGAATTTGTATTTTGAACTCAGTTAGGAAAACGGATATATTAGAAAGGCAGTGATACACCATTTTATTCAGTTTTCTGACTACAGACAGAGGAATTGATTTACAAAAAAAAGATTAAAACAACCAGGATAGATGTGGCTTAGCTAAATGGAAACTATAAATGATAGTGATCTACTAATATTTACAGCAGAATAGACCAGGCCAGAGAGTAATTTGAGCCAGGTTGAAACAAGTATTGTTTCAATGATATATATATATATATATATATATATATATATATACACACACACACACACACACACACATGTATGTATATATCACAGCATAATATAAACAGAAGAAAAAAGTGTTTTCTTTTTTTATTTCTTTATCAGGATACATATTACCAAATATTAGAGTCCATGATTTATATATATACATTATATTAAGTTTAGAAATTGTATTGTTCAAATCTTCTTTCCTTACTGATATTTGTCTGCCTACTCCATCATTTATTGGGAGAAAGATCTATTAAACTCTCCTGTGCTATGATTTCTAGCTTCTGCTTGGAATACAGAAAACTGTAAGGAGTATTGATTGTTCTCACTGTTCTAACCAAAAAAGAAAAAAAAAAAAAATCAAGCAAACAAACAAATGAAAACAACATTCTGCAAAATCAGAACTTTTTTTTTTTTGAACAGACACCAAATGTCACAGGACATTTCTAAATATAAGGAAAGATGGGTGTATGGTGAGAGAGTTAATAGACAGGTGTTTTGTTATTGGAGGCATATGTTACTTGATTTGTCTAATAGGAACACAGCTACAAAATTTAGCAAATTATTAAAAGTCAAGTATGGGCTAGAGAGAGAAAATAGGACTCCTGGAGACCTGAGATAGAAGGGGAATCCAAATCCATTAATGGTATCTTCTCTACAAGCCACCTAAATTTTCCCCCACACACACAAAAAAATGACTATCAAGAGTCTAGAGAAAGCATCCTTTCTGGAGCAAGCCTTGTAAAGGACAATGGAAGGCATTGTGGGAAAGCTAAGAAATCCTATCCAGATACTTCTCTCTTATATCCCCTAAGAACAAAAGACTTAAAATGCTAAGATAAAAACAAAATAGGGTCATCTTTAGGGCATTGGTAAAAACCACTTCACCTTCAGATAAAAACCATCTCCCCCAGAAGAAGCTCAGAAATGCTTGTTGGTCCCAGAACAATACCTGGAGAAGGAGCAAGGGCACTGAAAAACATGGATTCCAAGACTGAGGAATACAATATCTACCTGATACTGATGCCTAGTAAGAATATTATTTCCTTGGACTCAATCCTAGCAAGCTACCAGGGTTGAGTAACAAATAACAATATATTGTTTCAATAAGGACCAGAATATGGGAAGAGATACTCTATGAGACACTGCACACACATACACGCGCACGCGCGCACACGCGCGCACTTAAAGCTGAATGTGTGCAATATTGTTGTTGTTATGTGCCATGAAGTCAGACCCAAGTCATAGCAATGCCTCCTTGGGTTTCCAAAGCAGTATCACTATAGAAGTAGATTGTCCAACCACCCTTCTAAGGAGTGGCTGGTGGGTTTGAACAGCCAGCCTCTGGTTAGCAGTCAAGTGCCTTAGGCACTATGCTACCAGAGCTCCCATGTACAGTATAGTGAGGAAAAAAAAAAAAATTCTCTGCTATACCAGTCCTCCCCTAAACACATGGTGTATAGGAATTTGAAGTCTGCTTAGAGGTAAAAATAGCAACAACAACAACAAAACTAGATGAATCAATCAACTTAAATCCCCAAAGAGAAGATACAGCGGAAAGAAGTGCCAGACGTAAAAAATGTATTTACTTGAGGGTCCAATGTTTTACAAAAGCTTTTCAACATTCAACAAAATTATGAGATATACAAAAAGTAATTAAAAAAATAAATAAATAAACTGTCAAGAAACAAAGCAATCAACAAAACAAGACTCTGATATAAAACAGATATTCCCATCAAACAGCAATTTAAATAACTATGACTTAAATCTTAGGCAATTTAACCATATTTCTATTACAAAATATAAACCAAATAAAACCATATGATCATCACAATTGATGCAGGGAAAAAATATTTGACAACGTTCAACAATCATTTATGATAAAACTCTCACCAACCAGGAATAGAAGAGAACTCTCTTAACCTGATTAAGGCCATCAATAAAAACCTACAGAAAACTTCATGATTCATCGTGAAAAACTAAAGACTTTCCCCCAAAATCAGGAATAAAGTAAGGGTGTCCTTTTTCACCATTTATAGTAAATGTTATACTAGAAATCCTAGAAACTTTATTAAGTATACAAATAAATAACAGTACTCAAATGGGATGCTTGTAAAAACAGGAGTTTATTCTTTTACAGTTTGGAGGCTTTAAGTCCAAGTTCAAAGTGCCAGGCTTTAGGGGCTGGATGAAAATCCCTCAACCTTGGGCTTCATCTTTGCCTCTTGCTCCCAGCCCACTGAAGCTAGAGGCATCTCTTCACTCGGGCAGCTACTGGTTGCTGAGGCTAACAAGCCCAAGGTCAACAAATAAAATGTCACAGTCCCAATGTTACCAAAAAACATGGCAAGCCATTAATTCAAATCCATTGAAAGTCCCAAGGTCAGCAGAGCATGGCAGGCTGCTGAAAAACAACGTGGCTACATGCAGGGTTCAAGCATACCATAAATTGGAGGTCGTTCCCAAAGCTGCTTCTTATATACAGGAAGCAGGCCAAATCCCTAAGGCAGCTACTAAGCTGCCCAATAGATTCCACCATGGAGTTAATTACCAATCTTACCATGGGGAATAACTACATCCAGCTTCCCAGCCACTCAACTAGGCCCAGCCAATTTGACATACAAACTTAACCACCATGCCCTGCTGGATGTACTCACTCAGCTATTTCAAGAGATTTAGAAGACAGCTACCTGGTCCATTGACTAGAAGAGATCCATATTTGTACTCATTCCAAAGAAAGGTGATCCCACAGAAAGTGGAAATTATCTAACAATATTATTAATATCATATACAAGTAAAATCTTACTGATAATAATTCAAACATGGTTGCAGCAGTATATTAACAGAGAGCTTCCAGAAATGCAAGCTGGATTCAGAATAGGATGTAGAATGAAGGATATCATTGCTGACTGATGTCAGATGGATCTTAGCTGAAAGCAAACAATACCAGAAAGATGTTTACTTATGTTTTATTGACTATGGAAAAGCACTCGATTTTGTGGGTCATAACAAATTTCAGATAACATTGAGAAGAATGGGAATTCCAGAGCACTTGATTGTACTCATGAGGAACTTGTACATAGATTAGGAGGCTGTTGTTCAAACAGAACAAGGGAATAGTTCATGGTTCAAAATCAAGAAGGGAGTGTGTCAAAGTTGTGGCCTTTCACCATATTTATTCAACTTGTATGCTGAGCAAATAATTTGAGAAGCTGGACTACATAAAGAAGAACATGACATCAGGATTAGAGGAAGACTCTTTAACAACCTGTGATACATAGATGTCACAACTTTGGTTGCTGAAAGTGAGGATGACTTGAAGCACTTACTGATGAAGATTAAAGACTACATTCTCCAGTATCACTTACACCTTAGTATAAAGAAAACAAAAATCCTCACAACTGTTCTAATAAATAGCTTCATGGTGGATGGAGAAAAGATTGAAGTTGTCAAGAAGTTCATATTACTGGTTCTACAATCATCACCAATGGAAGCAGCAGTCAAGACATCAGATGATGTATTACAATGGCAAATCTGCTGCAAAAGACCTCTTTCAAGTATTGAAGAGCAAAGATGTCTCCTTGAAGACTAAGGTGCGCCTACCCCAAGTAATGGTATTTTCAATCACCTCATATGCAATGTGAGAAATGGACAATGGATAAGGAAGACAGAAGAAGAGTTGATGCTTCTGAGTTGTGATGTTGGATAAGAATGCTAACAGTACCATGGTCTGCTAAAAGGACTAACAAATCTGTCCTTGGAAGAAGTGCAGCCGAATGCTCCTTGGAAGTGAGAATGGCCACTTTATCTCACCTACTTTGGTCATGTTGTCAGAAGGGATGATTACCTGGAGAAGGGTATGCTTGGTAAAGTGGAGAGTAAATGAAGAAGGGGAAGACCCTCAATGAGATGGATAGACAGAATGGTTGCAACAATGGGCTCAAGTATAGCAAGGATGGTGAGTTGGCTCATGCAGTGTTTCATTCTGCTGTGCATAGGGTTGCTATGAGTCAGAGACCACTTGGCAGCACCTAACAGCCACAACAACAGCAAGGTCACAGAATACCAGGTTATTATACCAAAGATGATCATATATTTTCATATTAACAATGAACAATTGGAATTATCATTTTTAACATTTTTAATAAATCCAAACTAAATACTATATTTACATGTAATATAAGAGGTGACTATCTACATAATTATTACAAAACTCTGATGAAAACCACCAAACAAGACCTAAACAGAGGTATTTAACATGTTCAAGGATTGAAATATTCAACACTGTTAGGAAGCCAAATCTTCCTAAATAGAGCTGTAGATTTAATATAATCACAATCAAAATATAAAACCCATTTCTGTTAAAAATGCTGAACTAGTTAAGATTAGAAGGAAAATCATCTACATAAGTAAGGACATATATACAAAACCAATAGCAACATTATTCTCAATGGAGAGAGACTACAAGCATTCCGTTATGATCAGCTACCAGACAAAGACGTACTTTATCACAGCTCCTATTCTATATTGTATTAGAAATCCTAGCCAGAGTAATAAGACAAGAAAGGAAAATAAAAGGCATCCAAATTGGCAAAGAAGAAAAATTATCTCTATTTGCAAATGATATGATCCTAAATGTACTAAATCACAAAGACTCAGTAAGAAAATAACTGGAACTACTTGATAGCTTTATCAAAGTGGCAGGGTACAAGATCAACATAAAAAATCAGTCTGATTCCTTTACACTAACAATGAGAATTCTGAAAAGGAAATCATGAAAACAATACCATTTACAATAGCATACAAAATGTGAAATACTTAGGAATAATTTCAGCTAGAGATCCAAAAGACCTATACAAAGAAAACTACAGAATATTACTACAAGAAGGCAAAAGAGACCCACATACATGGAAGAATTTACCTTGTTCATGGAAAGGAAGACTTAACATAGTGAAAATGTCAATAATACCTAAAGTGATCTACAGATACAATGCAATCCAAATCTAGATTCAATCATAATTTTTTAAAGAGATGGAAAAACTAATTCCAATTTTACTTGGAAAAGAAAGATATTCCAGATAAGTAAAGCACTACAAAAGAAGAATGAAGTAGGAAGCCACACACTCCCTGATCTCAAAATCTAGTACAAAGCTACTATAGTTTTAACAATCTTGTTAAAAAAAAAAAAAAAAAATCATACCTTGATTTTATTTTTAAACTAAAATTTATGTGGATGATGTAGATGGGCAAAAGAACTAGAAAATCAAGAAATTTTGAAAAGAATGAACTAAGTTGGAGAACTTGCAATATCTGATTTCAAGAATTAATATAAAATACTAGCAATCAACCTAACTTGTATTGGTTAAAGAATAGACAACTGGACTAATGGCAAAGAAAAAAAGTTCACCATAGAGCCACAAAGACATAATTAATTGACTTTTGACAATGATGCAAAGGGAAATCAATATGAAAGGATAGTCCTTTTATCAAATGGTGGTGAAAAAATTGAACATTCATATGCCAATTACACCACTCATCTGTCAGTTTGTCATATTGTGGTGGCTTGCATGTCACTGTGAGCCTGTAGTATGCCATCAGTATTTCAAGTACTAGCAGGGTCACCCATGGGTGATAGGTTTCAGCTGAGTTTCCAGATTAAGACAAACTAGGAAGAAGGACAGGACCATCCACTCCTGGGGAAAAAAAAAAAAAGTCAGTGAAAACTATGAATAGCAGTGAAACATTGTCTGATATATTACTGGAAAACTATATGAATAGTGGTTGGATATAGTGCTGCAACATGGCCTCTCAGGTTGGAAGGCACTCAGAATACCACTGGGGAAGAGTTGCCTCCTCAGAGTAGAGTTGACCTTAATTACTTGGATGGGACTTTTGGGAAAGATTTCAGGACTTTCATTTGCTGATGTGGCATGACTCAAAATGGGAAGAAACAACTGTAAACATCCACTAATAATTGGAACGTGGAATGAACAAAGTATGAATCTAGGAATAATGGAAGTTGTCAAAAATGAAATGGAATGCATAAAGACCAATATCCTAGGCATTAATGAGCTGAAATGGACTAGTATTGACCATATTGAATCAGGCAACCATGTGGTCTATTATGCTGGGAATGACAAATAGAAGAGGAATGGCAATGCATTCATCATCAAAAACATTGTTTCAAGATCTATCCTGAAGTACAGTACTGTCAATAATAAGATAATTTCCACACACAGAAAAGAAAGACAAGTCAGTACTACTCCTGTTCAAATTTACATTCAACCACTAAAACCAAAGATGAATAAATTGAAGATTTTTACCAACTTTTGCAGTCTGAAATTGACTAAATATGCAATCAAGATGTATTGATTATCACTGGTGATTGGAATGCAAAAGTTGGAAATAAAGAAAATCATTGGTAGTTAGAAAATATGGCCTTGGTGACAGAAATGATGCTGGAGATTGTTTGACAGAATTTTCTAAGACAAGTGACTAACTCATTGCAAATACCCTTTTCGACAACATAAACTGTGGACCTCACTGGATGGAACGCACAAGTGTCTGACTGATTACATTTGTGAAAAGAGGCAATGAAGTCCAAACAAAGCCAGGAGCTGACTGTGGAACTGACCATCAATTGCTCCTATACAAGTTCAAGTTGAAGCTCAAGGAAATTAAAACAAGTTAATGAGAGTCAAAATATGAACTTGAGTACATACCACCTGAATTTAGAGATTACTTGAAGAATAAATTTGACATATTGAATACTAATGACCAAAGACTAGACGAGTTGTGGGATGACATGAAGAAAATCATAAATGAAGAAAACAAAAGGTCATTAAAAAGACAAGAAATGAATAAAAGACCAAAATGGATTTCAGAAGAGACTCTGAAACTGTTGAATTGAATGGAAAATAGGAAAATGGAATGAAAAAAATGATGAGATGAAAAAGCTGAGCAAAAGATTTCAAAGGGCACCTTGAGAAGACAAAGAAAGGTACTATAATAAAATGTGCAAAGACTTGAATTAAGAAAACAAAAAGGAGGAACACACTCAGCATTTCTCAAGATTCAAAAACAGAAGAAAAAAATTCAAGCCTTGAGTTGCAATAGTGAAGAATTCTATGGGCAAAATATTGAATGATGCAGGAAGTATTTAAAAAAAAGATGGAAGGCATACACAGAGTCACCAAGCCAAAAGGAGTTGGTCAATCTTCAACTATTTCAGGAGGTAACATATGATCAAAAACCAATGATATTGAAGGAAAAAATCCAAGCTGCACTGAAAGAATAAAAGAAAAAACAAGACTCTAAGAAGGCATTTGAATGCTAACCAGAAGGCTAGTGGTTCAAACCCACCAGCTACTCCTTGGAAGGATGGTTGGGCAATCTACTTCCATGGAGATACCTCCTTGGAAACCCAAGGAGGAGTGGCTATTAGTCAAAACTGACTCGACCACGGTGAGTTTTTTTTTTTTTTTTTTAAGGATTGACAGAATATTCATTGAGATGTTTCAACATATTGATGCAGTGCTGGAAGCATTTACTCATTTGTACCAAGAAATTTGGAAGACATCTACCTGGCCAACTGTCTGGAAGAGATCCATATTTGTGCCCATTCCAAAGAAAGGTGATACAACACAATGTAGAAATTATCCAACAGTATCATTAATATCACACACAAGTAAAGTTTTATTGAAGATAATTCAAAAGCAGTTGCAGCAATATATTGACAGGGAATTTCCACAAATTCAAGCTGTATTCAGAAGAGGTCACAGAATGAGGGACAACATTGCTGATATCAGAAGGATCTTAGCTGAGAGCAAAGAATACCAGAAATATGTTTACCTGTGTTTCGTTCACTATGCAAAAGCATTTGACTGTGTGGATCATAAAAAATTATGGATAACATTGCAAAGAATGGTAATTCTAACACACTTAATCATGCTCATGATGAACCTATACATTGACAAGAGGCTATCATTCAAACAGAACAAGGGGATACTGCATGGTTTAAAATCAGGAAGGATGTGTGTTAGGGTTGCATTCTTTCACCATTCTTATTCAATCTGTATGGTGAGCACATATTCTGAGAATCCAGATTATATGTAGAAGAATGCGACATAAAAATTGGAGAAAGAATCATTAACAACCTGTGATATGCAGAGGACACCACATTGTTTACCAAAAATGAAGATGACTTGAAGTATTTATTGATGAACACCAAAGATGATGGTCTGCAGTATGAATTACTCCTAAAGATAAAGAAACAAAAATCTTCATAACTGGACCAATAAGCAACCTCACAATAAATACAAAAATGATTGAAGTTGTTGGGGATTTCATTTTATTTGCATTCACAATCAATGTCCTTGGGATTAGTAATCAAGAAATTATAAAAATCTGCTGCAAAATACCTCTTTAAAGTGTTAAGAAGCAAAGACATCACTTTGAAGACTAAAATGTGCTTAACCCAAGCCATGGTATTTTCAATTGCTTCATAGCCATGGAAAAGGTGGACAATGAATAAGGAAGACCGAAGAAGAATCAATGCTTTTGAATTATGGTGTTGGCGAAGAATACTGAAAATACTGTGGACTGCCAGAAGAACCTACAAATCATTCCTGGCAGGAATGCAGCCAAATGCTCCTTGGAAGTGAGAATGGCTAGATTTTGTCTCACCTACTTTGGTCGTATTGTCCGAAGGGACCAATTCCTGAAAAAAAGATGTAATGCTTGGTGAACTGGAGAGTTAGCAAAAATGGAAAGACCCTCAATGAGATGGATTGGCACAGTGCTTACAACTATGGGTTCAAGTATAACAAGGATTGTGGAGATGCCACATGGCTGGGCAGTGTTGAGTTCTGTTGTACATATGGTTGCTGTAATTCAGAGTTGATTGGATGGCACCTAACCACAACACAGCATGACAATTACTCATACCTCATATCAGTTAACTTGAAGTCTTTCTTTAACCTAAATGTAAAACTTTAAAACTACTAGAGGAATACATAGAAGGAAATCCTTGAGATCCTGATTTAGGTGAAGAGTAACTAGATATGATACCAAAATCACAATCTATAAAAGAAAAATGAAAAGATAGATTATCAAATTAAAACTTTCATTCTGTGAATGATATTTTCTAAGAGGAAATAACACACTGTGAGCAAATATTTGTGATCCATATACCAATCAAGGAATTTGTATCCAGAATTTTAAAAGCCAACATTAAGAAACAATCATTTTAAAAATGGGCAGAGGATTTTAAAAGCTGGAGGTGAAGACAAGATGGTGTTCTGCTAACAAATTCCTGCAAATTTCTGTACAACAGAGATCTGGAAAATTGAGTTTAACAGATACTAATAATGATCCTGGAATTCTGAGCATAAACTGAAAAGAAAAAGACTTAGGTTCAGTGCTGACTGGAAGGAAAATGTGAGATTAGTGACTGGGGAAGGAGATGAGGCTAGGACCATCGGAAGCAGAGACATCTTGAATAGAGACACAGATGCTGACAAGGAGTGGGGGAAAAAATATATATATGAGACACAGATGCTGACAAGGAGTGGGGGAAAAAAATATATATATATATATATATATATATATATACACATATATATATATACAGAATCAGCATAGTGTTAATGACAGTATAGATGTCATGTTTGGTGAACCAGAGAGTTAGCAAAAAATGAGATGGATTGGCACAGTGCCTACAATGATGGGTTCAAGTATAACTAGGGTTGTGAAGATGGCACATGACTGGGCAGTGTTGAGTTCTGTTGTAGATATGATTGCTGTAAGTCAGAGTTGACTGGATGGCATCTAACCACAACACAGCAGGACAATTACTCATACCTGGTATCAGTTAACTTGAAGTCTTTCTTTAACCTAAATGTAAAGTTATGATGTTGGTGAAGAATATTGAAAATACTGTGGACTGCCAGAAGAACCGACAAATCAGTCCTGGCAGGAATGCAGCCGAATGTTCCTTGGAAGTGAGAGGAGGATTTCAAAATGAGCAATAGATGTA
Source organism: Orycteropus afer afer (assembly GCF_000298275.1). Lineage (NCBI taxonomy): Eukaryota > Metazoa > Chordata > Mammalia > Tubulidentata > Orycteropodidae > Orycteropus > Orycteropus afer. Next base: position 24,794,696 of record NW_006921597.1, on the reverse strand, counting down.
CAGGAGCTGAGAGAGAAATGCACGGGAATCAGGTCAGAATTACAAGTGGCACAGGTGGCCACAAAGAGAAGAAGAGGTGAGATATTTAATCAACTTTCCACCAGCACAAGCTGTATTTAGGCTGGTGAAAGGCCTGTGTTGGAGCGGTTGAAGAAACCTGGCTTAGGACAGTATCTTGCTTGATTGAATCTGGGCAAGCAGGACAAATGACTATGTGAACCCAGAAAGGTGACACACCAATGCCAAGAAATCCAGATAGGAGGGATAAGTTCTCTGATATAACAAAAGCACACCTGTCCTTTACATGGAGGTAAATACTCTTTCCAGAGCCAGCAACTCAGTTAATAGAGAAGAGGTACCCTCACCAACCTAGACTCCTGGGCAGCTCTACCTCTAGCAGAATGAGTCAGGGTCTGAAACTCACCCACTTGGTGTCTAAGGTACTGAGTGACATGTTTTACACTGAACAGACACAACTCTTCGTCATCCTCTCATGGGGGCTCATTCATGCAAAGAACCTCCCCTTTCTGCAAACTGAAAGTCTTGTATTGGGGTGTTTAGAGAAATGGGTATCAGGACATTTTACTAGAGTCTCCACAGGAGCTGGATAAATCCTGCCTGTTTCCAGGAGAGTGCCAGATCCACGCCTGTAAATCATGACAGGGGAACCATATGCTCCACTCCAAAACTTACAGCTTCCTTACAAATAGGAGAAAAAATTCTTATTACCACCAAACCAGAAGCAAAGGGAGTCCTGAAGCCCACCCCACCACCCCACAGCAACCCACTCCAAATGGAAATACCCAGATCTGCAGCTATCCCTCCTACCATATATATCACTGGTTGATACTTTTCACACAGGAGAAAAAAAGGAGGAACCCCATTGTGCCAGACTCCTTTCACCTCCACAGGCACACAACCCGGTGAATAAATTGTTTCTGCCACACTCTCTTGCTCCTGGTGCTACTGGCTGGCCAAAATTACAAAAGTGCCTCCTACTCATTTTCCTTATTTCCATCTGATTTTTCTCCTTCCCTCTTTCCCAATTTTCTCCCTTTTCCCTTTATTTGTCTTTCCTTTTCTTCATCTTCTTACATTTTCTCCAATCTTTCAGCTCAAACACCCCCTTTTTCTTTTTTTCCCAATCTTTATTCTCATTTTTTTTCTTTTCTCTTTTTCTTCTTCTTCTCTCCCCTTCCCCTTCCTTCCCCCTCCCCTCCCTCCCCCTATCCTCCTCTCTGTCCCTCTCCTCCTCCTCCTCCTCCTCTTCCTCCTCCTCCTTCTTCTTCTTCTTCTTCTTCCTTTTCTTGCTCCATCCAATAGGAGGAGGACATTAACTCTCTACTAGTCAGCCATTCTACTTCACCACAACCTCACCCAATGAATGAGCACCACTATCAGCTTTTACACTACTCAATCAAAAACAGATGGTGAGCAACCCCTGTGCATCCCAACTGCAGCTTCTCTTCATGTCAGAGACCCACACCCACATTCTCATCAATTATTCCACAAATCTAGAAATAGCTGGGGGACACCTCAGTGCTGCCAAGATAATAACCACAGAGGCACTTTTGCTCCACTTATCTGGATATACTGAAGCAAACTGCCACACAATCAACAAATAAAAACAACTACTTCAAAATGTCTTCAAAATGAGGCAAAAGACACCTTTAATTAAAGCAAAAACATGACAAGATAGCAGAAGCAAGTGATCAAAATAAAGAACTAGGATTCTCCCTGAGGAAGAACAGGTAATAAAACTACATAAGAAGGAATTCAAAAGATACATACATATATGCAATACCTTCCATGAGTTCAAGGAAACTACAAACAGAAATAAGGAAAAGACAAACAATACCTTAAAAAATTCAGGAAAATCAAATAAAACAAAATGACAAAATAAATAGGCAATAAAATAAAATAGACAAAAACAGCAGTTACATATCCAGAAGATGGGCACTAAAATTACAGATATAGATAACACATTGGAAAGAAAAAGTAGTAGAATCATACTGGCTAAAGAATGCATGTCCCAGCTAGACTACAAATCTATTTGCATCAACTTGTATAAGGAAAAATTGGAAAAGAGAATGAAGAGAAATAGAGAAAAACCTAAGAGTTATATGAGAGAATATCAAAAGAAATAACAAACTCCTGACTGAAATTCTGGAAAAAGAGGAGGGAAAAAAAAAAAAAAAAAAATCACAGAGAAAATTGTTGACAACTTGCTAACAGAAAACTTCTCCATTATCATGAAAGACGAAAAGATACCCATCCAAGAAGCTCAATGAACTGCATACAGGATAGACCCCAAGAAAAAGTCATCAAGACATGTAATCAAATTTTCTAAAACCAAAGACAAATGAAAAATCTTGACAGGAGCTCAGGAAAAATGAAATGTTAACTAACAATGGCAATCAGTAAGACTAAGCTCTGATTTCTCAGCAGATGCCCTGCAATCAAAAAGTCAATAGGATGACATATACAAAAAAATTGTCAACCAAGTATTATTTATCCAGCAAAACTGTCCCTTAAATATGAAGGTGAAATTAGGACATTCCTAGATAAACAGAAATTAAAAGAAATTGCAAAACCAAACCAACCCTACTGGAAATATTAAATGGAATCCTTCCAACAGAAAGCCAGCAATGAAAGAAAACAACCTAAGATTAAGACATGTGACAATATCATCCTGAAACCAACCTGGAAAAGGGTTCTCAAATCTAAGATAAGTTTACAAAATGGGAAATAGATAAGTAGAAGAGTAAATCTGTAAATGATACCAACTACAGAACAAATAGTGGGAATACATGGTGTAAATACAAAACTTCCATATGGAGAGAAAGTCAGGATGTTTTCTATATAGAACAGACTCTTCCAAACTTAGGGAGATAATAATTTACTACAGGGTAACCACAAACAAAATTAATAAAAGGTCTAATTAAAATAAGAAAGGAGAACATCATCAGGAGTTAGTATGCATGAAAGCAAAAATAATGAAAAAAAGGGAAAGAAAACTTGATAACAAAATGAACTCAGCACAGACAGAAAAATATTTGGAACAAATAAACCATCAGCATCACAATAAAAACATAAAAGAATTACAGGAGTAAATTCATATCTGTCAGTCATTACACTAAATAGGAATGGATAAAATACACCAGTCAAGGGAAAGAGGAATATTAGATAAGAAACCAAGACCCACCAATATTCTGCTTACAAGAGACTCACCATATTCATAAAGATAAAAATAAATTTGTACTTATTTTTAAAAATAAAATGAAGGGATGGAAAAAAAAAATATATCAAGCTAGTGGCTATCAAAGAGCAGGAGTGACACTATTAATTTCTGACAAAATATGATTCAAGGCAAAGTCCAGCATAAGTGAAAAGAAAAGGTGTCATATGGTGATTATAGGGGCAATAGATCAAGAGGATACAATAATAATAAATATCTATGTACCCAATCGGAACTCTGCTGGCTCAGTGACTAAGGCATTTGACTGCTAACCAGAAGGTTTGCAGTTCAAACCCACCAGTCACTCCTTGGAAGGAAGATTGGACAATCTAATTCTGTAGAGATACTGCCTTGGAAACCCAAGGAGGGGTCACTATGAGTTGGGACCAACTGGATGACATTTTTTTTTTTTAACATACCCATTAAAAAACCTCCAAAATATATAAAGCAAACATTAACTGAATGGAAAGGATAAATAGACAAGACTAAAATGAAATATAATAAAATAACTCACTGCCATCCAGTTGAATCCAACTCATAGCAACCCCTCCTTGAGTTTCCAAGGTGGTATCTCTATGGAATTGGATTGTCCAGTCTTCCTTCCTTAGAGTATCTGATGAGTTTGAACTGCCAGCCTTCTGTTTAGCAGTCAAATGCCTTAGGCACTATGCCACGACCAGAGAAGACTTCAACATGCCACTTTGATGATGGACAAAACAACTAGGACAAAACTCAACAAAACATAAAACCTCAATAACCCAATCAACCAACTTGACTTCATAGACATATCCACAGCACTCTACTCAACAAAAACAATACATATTCTTCTCCAGTGCACATGGATCATTATCCAGAATAGACCACATTTTAAGCTACAAATCATATTAATTGATGAACAAAAAGTATTTGATAAACTCCAATACCTGTTCCTCATAAAAAAAAAAATCTCAGAAAAATAAGAGTAGAAGGAAAATTCCTCAACATAATAAAGGGCATATATGCAAAGTCAAAAGTCAACATTATCCTTACTGAAAGCATTTCCCTGCAAACAGGAACCAGAAAAGTATACATTCTATCAACTACTTCTATTTAACATCATATTAGAAGTCCTACCCAGGGTAATAAGGCAAGAAAGGGAAATTAAAGGCATCCAGATTGATAATAAACAAGTAAAACTATCCTTATTTGCAGATGTTATGATCCTATACATTGAAAACTCAAGAGACTCCACAAGAAAACTACTGGAACTCATTGAAAGATTTAACATAATGACAGGATACAAGATCAATATATAAAAATACTGGGATTCCTCTACACTAGCAAAGACATCTCGGAAAAAGAAATAAAGAACTCAATATCAGTTACAATAGCCACCAAAAAGATAAAATGCTTGGTCATAAAACTTACCGGAGACACAAAAGACTTATACCAAAAAAAAACAAAAACAAAAACAAAAAAAAACTACAAAACACTACTTTAAGAAACTATAAGAGATCTATATAAATGGCAGAACACAATATACTCATGGATAGGAAAATTCAACACTGAAAATTTCAAAACTACCTAAAGCAACCTATACATTAAGTGCAATCCTGAACCAGATTCCATCAATATTCTTTAAGGATATGGAAAAAACAATCATTAATTTTACATGGTAAGGAAAGAGACATTAGAGAAGTTAAACACTACTGAAGAAGAAGAACAAACTAGAAGGTATCATACTCTCTGATCTCAAAACCTACTATCTTCCACAGTAGTCAAAACGGCATGGTACAATAACAGACACATAGACTAGTGGAACAGTATTGAGAACCCAGAAATAGATCCATCTACCTATGTTCAGTTGATCTTTGACAAAGGGCAAAATTCTATTAAATGAGGAAGAGATAGTCTTTTTTACAAGTGGTGCTGGCAAAATTGAATATGCATTTGAAAAAAAATAAATCAAGATCCATTCCTCACACTATACACAAAAACTAACTCTAGATGGATCAAAGATTTAAATATGAAACCTATATCCATAAAGTTCATCCAAGAAAGAATAGGACAAACTTAGGGGTCTCAA
>NW_006921597.1:24784573-24786350 GCF_000298275.1 Orycteropus afer afer | reverse complement strand
AGCAAAGAAGAATGAAGAAAACCAAAATTCATGGAAACAATTAGTCATAGGGACTGGTACACAATCCAATCTGCAGCCTATATGACCAGAAGAACTAGATGGTGCCTGGCTACCACTGTCATCTACTTGGAAGGGGATCTATGTAGGAGATCCTTGATAGAGAGGGAGAACGATGTGAAACAAAACTCAAAATCATTTGGAGAAAAAAAATAAAAAGGGTGGGGGACCAGGTTTGCTGGTCTTATAGAGCCTGGTGGAACCACTGCGACTATGGTCCCTAGCTGCCCTTCAGGTCTGGACTTGAACCCATACCTATGTTTTCCAGCCAAACAGAAGACAGGCATATGAGTTGAACATTTACCTGAGGTAGATACACTCCTTGGAGAGAACTATCATTGAGAAAGATGGGCTGCCTATGCACAGGGAGACAGCTTAGGGGGCAGGAGTGTATGGAGTGATGGACAGTGGGAAGAGGTAACTATGGGGAGGAAGTGGGATGGGAGCTGTTGCACTGTGGTAATCTGTGGTCAGTGTCATGAGACAAAGTATATGTAAACTACTGTATGGAAAGTGAATTTGCTCTGTAAATCTTCACCCAAAATACAATAATTAAAAAAAAAAAAATGAGTAGGAGACATGAGCAGACACTTCACCAAGAAGATATTCAGGCAGCCAACAAACAAATGAAGATTTGTTGGTGATCTTAGCCATTAGAGAGATGTAAATCAAAAGGAGATACCATCTCACCCCGGAACTAATAGCAAAGATCAGCAAGACAGAACACAACAAATGATGACAAGAATGTGGAGAGATTGGGACTCTCATACACTGCTGGTTAGACTGTAAAAAGATAAAACCACTTTGGAAATCAGTATGGCGGTTCCTTAAAAATTTGGAAATAGAAATACCATTTGGTCCAGAAATCCCATTTTTAGGTATATATCCTAAAGATGTAAGGACCAGGACACAAAATAGATATATGCACACCCGTGTTCATCTCTGCAGTATTCACAATGGCAAAGAGATGGAAACAACCTAAATGTCCATCAATGGAGGAATGGATAACTTAACTATGATACACACACACAAAGGAATATTATGCAACATTAAAGACTAATGTAGACTCTGCTAAACATCACATAATGTAGATGGGCTTGGAGGACATTGTGCTGAATAAAATAAGTCAACCACAGAAGGCCAAATATTGTATTAGTCCACTATTGTAAAAAAGTCATGGAAAGGTTTACATATGGAAGGAAAATTTATTTTTGCTTTCCAGGGATGGGAGAGTAGGGAAGGAAAAATTTCTAAGTAGGTATAACATTATCCATTTTAATAACATGCTAAATATCTTTTTATATTTGTAGGCTTTAAAATTTTTCACCGAAGTTTCAGTCATTTTTTTAGATACTTTACTTTTAATTTGTATTTCATTATCTTGATTTTCTATTTTACTAAATTTACTAAATTTTACTGATGCATTTAAATACAACATTGAGAAGATTAATATTAATTCAATTGTCCACATTGTACTAAGACGCATTAACTTTTTGCTTTGTCTCACCCTCTCCTGCTGGTACTATTTAATTTCTTGTCATTTTAAACAATGACCTTGTTTAAAATGAGACCAAGTACCACACATACTTGGTAAATAAGGTTATACATGTGATCTTATTTAAGCTTTAAAGTAACCCTGTGAAATAGGTAAATGTTATTCCCATTTTATAGATGTGAAGCCCTAAAACTTAAGTGTATTTACTTAATTTCTCCAGAAAAA
>NW_006921597.1:24776725-24783823 GCF_000298275.1 Orycteropus afer afer | reverse complement strand
AACAACAACATATGTCTCAGAAGATAGTTTATCTTTACTTCAGAACAGGGATTCCAAAAACATACACATTATGAAAAACATCATAACAGAAATAGGTCTACAATGTGATAAATGCCAGCCCTACTTCAAGAACAAATAAACTGATCTCTTTAAAATTTTGTGGAAACAGAGTATCCAGTCAATGACACCTATCATTTTCTGGAAAAAAAAAAAAAAAAGATGACATCTAAAGTAGCATGTGTGCTTTCTAACTTTATTTTTCAGAATTTGTATTGGAGCATATAATTTGAAAATTGCATGTTTGACTTTCCATATAATTCTAAGTGAATCAAAAGTAAGGAAAAATGCTGTCCACATTCAACAAGGGGTTTATTCTGTAATGCTGAAAGCACACTAAATTGTGTGAAAAAGAAATAGCGGCTGAAATACCTAGTATAATCCAAGATATATTATTAATAAAAATTATTGTTTGTATCATTGATCTAGTGGCTACCATCCACCAGGCATGTATGCAACATTATCCCTCTCCAAAGTAATTCTACCAGACAGCAGATTTTATTGAACATTAGCAATTTACAAACCAGGGTCTGGGTGACTAAATGAATGACTAGTTCTGAAAAAAAATTCTGTTAACTAAACCTGTCATTCTGTTAAATAAACCTCTGAAACCTCAACACCAGGCTTACAGCTTATCATTGCTGAAATTCAGGAATATTAAAATTCTTACATAATATTTACTACATAAAAACCTAAGTTTTAGAAGTTAGAACATATAATTTTTTAACCAACAGAAAGAAGTAACCTCAAATCAACGGAAAACAGAAAAGGAGTAATATAGCACAAAAATAAGTACATAACAAAATTTATAAATGAGATGACAGAAATTATTCCTAGTATGGTAGAATAATTAGAATAACTTTAAATAAATTAATTTAAAAAATTACAGATTTTCAGATGGTAACAACATTTATTTAAACATATGTTTATATGTGGTTTATGCAAGTGATGAAATAAAAGTATGGGTAAATGGACATCAGACAAATATAAATAGAAAGAAAACTCACTGCTATTGAGTTGATTCAGACTCATAGCTACTTCCATTGGATTTCCAAGGCTGTAAATCTTTACAGAAGCAGACTGCTCCATTTTTCTTTCATGGAGCAGCTGGTGGATTCAAACCACTGTCCTGTTGGTTTGCAGCCAAACGCCTTAACAACTACACCACCAGGGCTTTTTAAAAATAGAAAGAAAGCTAGAATGTATATTATAATATATATCCATTCATCCTCAACAAGAAAATAGATGTCTATCCAAATTGTTCAAGTTAAGGAAATTTAAAACTCAGAATTATCTGGAAAATGTTGGAAAATCAGAGCACAAAAAATAAAAATGGTTGATTGTAAGTAACTTTCAGAAGTGTTTACATTTTACAATGCTTTGACTAGAAGAACATAAAATAAAAATAGTGTTACCCAGAGTGCACAATCACCCTCTGCTCTTGATATTGGAATCTCACCATTCTAGCCTTGTAGGAAGCCAGAAACTTTACCTGTGTTTTTGATGCAGAAACCTATAAGCCTGTATTTGTTCATAACTGCTGCTGCTGAGGCTGCTATGGTGCTCAATGATGCTTGTACTGGAGATGGAGTCCATAAGTGCTCTGCCGTTGACACTGCTGAAGGTGTCATTGCAGCAGCATTACTAGAAACTTGTTGCTTAAGCAAAAACCCAGAATTCTGTATTTGCTTGCCACCATTCTGTATGGTTTATAGTTCAACATGAAGCATGAAGAAGGAAAAAAAAAAAAATACATCCTCACAACTGGACCAGTAAGCAACATCATGATAAATGGAGAAAAGATTGAAGTTGTCAAGGATTTCATTTCACTTAGATCCACAGTTAAAATCCATGGAAACAGCAGTCAAGAAGTCAGATGTTATATTGCATGGGGAAAATCTGCTGGAAAAACCTCTTTAAAGTGTTAAGGAGCAAAGAAGTCACTTTGAAGATTAAGGTGTGCTTTACACAGCCATAGTATTCTCAATTGCCTCATATGCATGTGAAAGCTGTACCACAAGAAAGACCAAAGAAGTGTTGATGCCTTGGAATTTTGGTGCTGGTGAAAACCAAAAATCTATTACTGCCATCAAGTCAATTCCAACCCACAAGGACACCCATTTGGTTCCCAAGGCTATAAATCTTTACTTAAGCAGACTGTTCAATCTTTCTTCCTCAGAGTGGCTGGAGGGTTCACACCACTGACCTTTTGGTTAGCAGCAAAATGTCTTAATCACTACACCAAAGAATACTGAAAATACCATGGACTGCCAGAACAATAAATAAATCTGTCCTAGAAGAAGTGCAGCTGAATACTACTTAGAAGCTAGAATGGCCAGACTTCATCCCACCTAGCTTGGTCATATTGTCCGAAGGGACCAGTTCCTGGAGAAGGATATCATGGTTGGTAAATTAAAGGGTCAGTGAAAAAGGGGAGAATCCTCAATGAGATGGATTGACAAAGCGCCTGCAACAATGCACTCAAGCAGCATAGCAGGGATGTGAGGATGGCACAGGATCAGGCAGTGTTTCATTGTTGTACATAGTCTCTATGAACTGGAGACACTTTGATGGCACCTAACAACAACAACAACATTCTTACTAACAAGGAGCCCTGGTGTCTCAATTGTTAACGGTTCAGCTGCTAAAAAGAAAGATTTAAACCCAATTTGTGGCTCTGCAGGAGAAAGACCTGACAATTAGCTCCTATAATGATTACAGCACAGAAAACTCCATGTTGTTGTTGTTGTTAGGTGCCGTCGAGTCATTTCCAACTCATAGCGACCTCATGCACAGCAGAACAAAACACTGCCCAATCCCACACCAGCTCCATGATCCCTACTATACTTGAGCCCATCATTGCAGCCACTGTGTCAATCCATCTCATTGAAGGTCTCCCCCTCTTTCATCGACCCTCCATCTTACAAAGCATGACATCCTTCTCCAAGGAATGGTCCCTTCTGACAACATGACAAAAATAGGTAAGACAGAGTCTGGCCATTCTCGCTTCCAAGCATTTCGGGTGCACTTCCTCCAGGACAGATCTGTTAGTTCTTTTCACAGTCCATGGTACTTTCAGCATTCTTCACCAGCACCAAAACTCAAAAGCATCAACTCTTTTTCAGTCTTCCTCATTCGTTGTCCAGCTCTCACATGCATACGAGGTGATTGAAAATATCATGACTTGCGTCAGGCACACCTTAGTCCTCAAGGAGACATCCTTGCTCCTCAGCACTTGAAACAGTTCCTTCCCAGTTGACTTTCCCAATGCTACACATCATCTAATGTCCTGACTGCTGTTTCCACTGGCATTGATTGTAGAACCAAGCAACATGAGTTCTTTGACAACCTCAATCTTCTCTCCATTTATTGTGATGCTGCTCATTGGTCCAGTTATGAGGATTTTGTTTTCTTTATATTAAGATGTAATCCATACTGCAGACTGTGTTCTTCAACTTTCATCAGTAAGTGCCACAAGTCATCCTCACTTTCAGCAAGCAAAGTTGTATCGTCTGTGTATCTCAGGTTGCTAATTATTCTTTCTCCAATCCTGATGCCACATTTTTCTTCATATAGTCCAGCTTCTTGGATTACTTGCTCCATAGGACAAGTTCTATTTTGTCATATGGGGTCACTACTGAATCAAAAATTGACTTGATTACATTTAACAGCATTGCTAACCCACAAAGGCACTACTAGAAGGAAAAAGAATAGAAGGAAAAACAAGTTCTATGTTTTATGTTTAATTTCTATGGAAAGCTCCATAGGACAGTTCTATTTTGTCATATGGGGTCACTAATGAATCAAAAATTGACTTGATGAGACTTAACAACATTGCTAACCCACAAAGGCACTACTACAAAGAAAAAGAATAGAAGGAAAAACAAGTTTTCTTTCCTCTGCTTTCAATTATAGTGTCTATCCCTTTCATTGGCAGAATTTACTGGAAATTTCCTTAGTAAAAATGTTTTATAAATGTAAGCTTGAATCTTTCCATACTGTAGTACAGAGAAGATTTCATGGTTGAGTAGCAATGGAGGTTAGAGCAAACAAATGGCCACCATTCCATGCCTTTCTGGGTAATCACCATCAGAGGAAGATTACTCAATTAGCAAGGAAACATGGACTTACAAATGCTTACTTATTAATCTGTTGTGAACAGTTTCACATTTTTTAACCACATGATAATTAATAATATATTTGTAAGTAAGCACAAATAAGCTTGTGCTTACCTTGCTTTATGAGTACTCCATCCCTATCATTGTTGTCACACTGTTCGATGCCATCAAATCAGTTCCAATTCATAGCCATCCCATGTACAACAGAACAAAACGCTGCTCAGTCCTGCACCATCCTCATAAACATTGCTATGCTTCAGGCCATTGTTGCAGCCACTGCGTCAGTCCATCTCACTGAGTATCGACCTCATTTTGCTGACTCTTTCCTTTACAAAGTATAATATCCTTCTCCAGGGACTGTTCCCTCCTGATAACATGACCAAAGCACAATAGATGAAAGAGCATTCAAGAAACATTCCAAGGAGTACGCTGGCTGAATTTCTTCAAAGACAGATTTGTTTGTTCTTCTGACAGTCATGGTATTTTCAGCATTCTTCACCAAAACCACAGTTCAAATGCATTAGTTCTTTGGTTTTCCTTATTCATTACCCAGCTTTCATAAGCATTTGAGTTGATTGAAAATACCATGGCTTGAGTCAAGCCTCTCTTAGTCTTCAAAGTGACATCTTTGAACTTTAATACTTTAAAGAAGTCTTTTACAACATATTTGCCCAATGTAATATGTAATTTAATTTCTTGACTGCTGCTTCCATGGCCATTGATTGTGGACCCAATTAAAATGAAATCCTTGATAGCATCAATCTTTTGTCCATTTTTCATGATGTTGCTTATTGACACAGTTTTGAGGATTTTTGTTTTCTTTATGTTGAGGTGTAATCCATACTGAAGGCTGTACTCTTTGATCTTAATCAGTAAGTGCTTCAAGCCTTCTTCACTTTCAGCAAACAAGATTGCATCATCTGAATGTTGCAGCTTGTTAATGAGTTTTCCTCCAATACTGATGCCACATTCATCTTCATATAATCCAACTTCTAGGATTATTTGCCCACCATATGGATTGAATGAGTATGATGAAAGGACAGAGCCTTAACACACACTTTCCTGATTTTAAACCATGCAATAACCTCTTGTTCTATTTGAATGACTGCCTTTGGTCTGTATATAGGGTTCTTATGAGCATAATTTAGCATTCCAGAATGTTATCAATAATATGTTATGATCCACACAGTCTAATGTCTTCACATAGTCAATAAAACACAGGTAAACATTTTTCTGGATATCCGTCATTCTATGTCCTCTTGTGAATCCAGCTTGAATTTCTGGCAGTTCTCTGTCAATATATTGCTTTAACCATTTTTGAATTATCTTGTGCAATTGTTTTTCTTACTTTAGACATGTAAAAGAGAAGAACCAAGGGAGCTTTTGACTAAAGTAAAATGGCTGAACTAAACCATATCTCTGCTACATTCAGCAACGTTAAACCAAAACCAGCACAAATGCCTGAACTTTGAGTAATATTATTCATGAGATTGTTTGATAATTTCTGCATTCTGTTGCATCACCTTTCTTTAGAATGGCACAAATATAAACATCTTCCGGTAGGTTGGCCAGATAGCTGTCTTGCAATTTTCTTGACATAAATGAGCGAGGACTTCTTACATTGCATTTTTGTTGTTGTTGTTGTTGAAACATCTCAATGAGGTACTCTGTCAATTGTTTTTTTGGAGCCTTGTATTTTGCCAATTCCTTTAGTGCAGCTTGGACTTCTACCTTCAGTGCATTGGTTCTTGATTATATGCTATCTCCTGAAATAGTTACATATCAATCAACTGCTTTTGGTACCGTGACTCTGTGTATTCCTTCTATCTTCTTTTGATGCTTCCTGCATCATTCAATATTTTGCCCACAGAGTCCTTCAAAATTACAGCTTGAGGCTTGACAGACAGTCTTTGTCAGTGAATTTAAATTTGACAAGAGGCTTTGTTTCTGTAAGAAGGTTTTTTTTTTTTTTTTTTTCCATCAGTTCTTTCAGCTTGAGAGATGCTGAGTGCCATCTTCCGTTTTGGTTTTCTAACTCCAGGACTTTGCACATTTCATTGTAATAACTGATCTTGTCTCCTCCAGCTGCTCTTTGAAATCTTCAGTTCAGCTTTTTATCTTGTCATTTCTTCCATTGTTTTAGCTACTGTCCATTCAAGAGGAAGTTTCAGAGTCTCTTCTGACATCCATTTTGGTCTTTTCTTCCTTTCCTATCTTTTAAATGACCTTTAGCTTTCCTCATGTATGAGGATCTTGATGTCATCCCACAATTTGTCTGCTTTTCAGCCGTTGGTGTTCAATGCATCAAATCTATTCTCAACGATACCTAACAGCAACAATTTATTTCCTTAAATTCTGGACTCTAGAAGTTCAGATCACTGTATCAGCTGTGTTAATTCCTTTTGAGGGTTTTGAGAAAGGAACTGTTCCATGTCTCTCTCCTAGTATCTGGTAACTGCTGGAAATCCTTGGTGTTCCTTTGCTGCTTATGAATGAATCAGCCTCTTTTTTCACATGACATTGGTCTTCCTCATGTGTGACCCTGTTTCTGTATTTTTTCTACTCTTTTATAAGATACCACTCAGATGGATTGGGACTAGGACACACCCTACTTCGAATTGACCTTGTTTATCATAACTAATAAGAAGAGTTATTTCCAAACAAGGTCACATTCACAGATATAGGGGTTATGACTTCCAAAGATTATTTTGGTGGACACAATTCAATCTTCAACAGTGACATGGAAAATAATTCAGCAGTTATACAAAATGTTAAGTGAAGAATTACCACATAACCCAGCAATTCCACTATTAGATATATACACCAAAGGATTGGGAGCTCTGGTAGCATAGTGGCTAAGACACTTGCCTGCTAACCAGACGGCTGGCGGTTCAAACCCACCAGCCACTCCTTGGAAGGAAGG
>NW_006921597.1:24772792-24774192 GCF_000298275.1 Orycteropus afer afer | reverse complement strand
TGGAGAAGGATGTCATGCTTGGTAGTCTGTAGGGTCGACAAAAGAGGGGGAGGCCTTCAACGAGATGGATTGACACAGTGGCTGTGATGATGGACTCAAGTATAGCAGGGATCATAGAGCTGGTGCGGGATCAGGCAGTGTTTCGTTATGCTGTGCATGGGGTCACTATGGGTCAGAAATGAGTTGATGGCACCTAACAACAACATTTGACCATAAAAATGGAATAAGTACTGATACATATTATGTTGTGGATGAACTTCAAAAATGTTATATCAAGTGTAATAAGCAAACCACAAAAGGTCATATATTGTATGACTACATGTATGTGATATATTCAGAATAGACAAATTTATAGAAGGAGAAAGCAAGTTGGTAAATGGAGAGGGGATAGGGAATAACTGCTTAATGAGTGTGCTGTTTTCTTTTGGAATGATGAAAATGTTTTGGAACTAGGTAAAATTTGTGGTTGCACAACATTTTGAATGTACTTAATTCTTCTGAATTGTTCATATTACAATGGCAAATTTATGTTACCTGTATTTCACCTCAATGAAAAGAAATGAATTGACATCAAGTGAATTCAAATTTTTTAAAATGCATATCATCTATCTCTGTCCACTGAAATAATCTAAAATTATTGTGAACTCATGAGCATAAGCACCTCTGTTGTTGTTGTTATGGGCCGTCGAGTCAAACCCGACTCATAGTGACCCCTCCTTGGATTTCCGAGGCAGTATCACTACGGAAGTAGGATTGCCCAACCTTCCTTCCCAGGAGTGTCTGGTGGGTTTGAACCACCAGCCATCTGGTTAGCAGGCAAGTGTCTTAGCCACTATGCTACCAGAGCTCTCTCTGTTGTTGTTAGGTGTCCCCAAGTCAGAAGTGACTTATAGTTTATTCCATATACCATAGAATCAAACACTACCTGATCCTGTGTCATCCTCACAATCCTTGCTAAGCATGAGCCCATCATTGCAGCCACTATGTCAGTCCTTCTCATTCTTTGGTGACCCTTACTTTGCCAAGCATGATATTCTTCTGAGGGAATGGGTCCTTCTGACAACATGACCAAACTAGGTGAGATGAAGTCTGGCCATTCTTACTTCCAAGGAGCATTCCGGCTGCACTTCTTCCAGAACAGATTTGTTCATTCTTTTTGCCGTCTGTGGTATTTTCAGTACTCTCTGCCAACACCACGGTTCAAAGGCATCAACTCTTCTTTGATCTTCCTTATTCATTGTCCAGTTTCACATGCATAAGAGGTGATGAAAAATGCCATGACTTGGGTCAGGCACACCTCAGTCTTCAAAATGATATCTTTGCTTCTTAGCACTTTAAAGAGGCCTTTTACATCAGATTTTCCCAGTGCAATACAATGTCTGATTTCTTCACTGCTTCTT
>NW_006921597.1:24767840-24771482 GCF_000298275.1 Orycteropus afer afer | reverse complement strand
TTTTAGTTTTTGCAACTTGAGAACTGCTGAATGTGTTATTCCCTTTTGATTTTCTAATTCCAGGTCTTTGCATATTTCATTATTATACTTTACCTTGTCTTCTTGAGCTGCCCTTTGAAATCTTCTGTTCAATTCTATTATTTCAGTGTTTATTCCATTTGCCTTAGCTTCTACTATCCATTCAAGAGTAAGTTTCAGAGTCTCTTCTGACATTCATTTCAGTCTTTACTTCCTTTCCTGTCTTTTAAATGACTTTTTGCTTTCTTCATGTATGATGTTCCTGATGTCATCTCACAACTTGTCTGGTCTTCTGTCATTGGTGTTCAATGCATCAACTATTCTTCAGATGGTCTCTAAATTCAGGTGGGATATATTCAAGGTCATATTTTGGCTCTCATGGGTGGATTTTAATTGTCTTCAGCTTCAGCTTTAACTTGTATATGAATGATTGATGTTCTGTTAACAGTCATCTCCTGGCTGTGTTTTGACTGAGAATATTGTGTTTCTCCATTGTCTCTTTCCAAAGATATAGTCTATCTGAGTTCTGTCTACTCCTTCTGGTGAGATCCACATGTATAGTTGCCATTTATGTTGTAGAAAAAAAGGTATTTGCAATGAACTAGTAGTTGGTCTTGTCAGATTCAATTTTGTGATCTGCAGTGCCATTTTTATCACAAAGGCCATATTTTCCAGCTACCAAATATTCTTCTTTGTTTCCAAATTTCATATTCCAATCACCAGTAATTATCAATAGGTCAATTTTAGACTGCAGAATTTGGTAAAATCTTAAATTTGTTCACCTTTGGCTTTAGTAGTTGGTGTGTAAATTTGAATAATAGTAACATTAACTGGTCTTGTAGGCCCATGGGTATTATCCTATTACTGACAGCACTTTCTTCAGGATAGATCTTGAGATGTTTGTAACAATGAATGCAGTATCATTCCTCTTCAATTTGCCATTCCCAGCATGATAGATAATATGATTGATTCAAAATGGCCAATACCAGTTCATTTCAGCTCACTAATGCCTAGTATATTGATCTTTAGGCTTACCATTTCATTTTTGAGAATTTCCAATTTTCCTAGATTCATACTTTGTACATTCCATGTTCTGATTATGAATGAATATTTGCAGTTGTTTCTTCCAATTTTGAGTTGTGCCACATCAGTAAATGAAGGTCCCAAAAGATTTAGTCCATCCATGTTCATTAAGGTCGACTCCACTTTGATAAGGCAGTTCTTCCCCAGTTCTATATTTAGTGCCTTTGACCTGAGGGGATCATTAACCAGCACCATATCAGACAATGTTTTAGGGCTATTAATGAATTTTTCCAAGGAGCTCTGGTAGCATAGTGGCTAAAGCACTTGACTGCTAACCAGAAGGCTGGTGTTTCAAACCCACCAGCCACTCCTCGGAAGGAAGGTTGGGCAATCCTACTTCTGTAGTGATACTGCCTCGGAAACCCAAGGAGGGGTCGCTATGAGTCAGGGCCAACTCGACGGCACATAACAGCAACAACAACAATGAATTTTTCCAGGAATATTGTTAGACAGTGTTTCACTGCTATTCATAAGGCTTTCACTGGCCAATTCTTTGTGAAGTTGATGGTCCCTTCCTACTTCTGAGTCTATCTTAGTCTGGAAGCTCCACTGAAACTTATCCACCATAGGTGACCCTGTTGACATTTGAAATAAGGGTGGTGTAGGCTCCATCCAGACTTATAGCAACATGCAAGCCACTACAGTATGACACACTGACAAACAAGTTGTGGATAAGCACATTTATAATACAGATTTTTATCTTAAATATAATTTCTCCAGAAAGGGATTGAAAATTCTTTGGATAAGTGATGGATTCTAAATCTCAGATGGGGAACATTTGATTTAAATCTGTGATATGTTTTTGTACTGGAAAGCAAAGAAGTTTATCAAAAAGGGTTGGGAAACAACACATGAAAAGAATCAGGAGCCAGACTACAGGGGTCCCCACTTGCAAAAGCTGAGCCAATTTGCGCACCTAAAATAAATATGAAGTTAGGGATTTAAATATAATGAATCAATTAAAATTAATAAGTACAGAATGATATTCAAAAAGAAAAAAACCTGGAAAAAATCATTTTACCATTTCATGTTGTTGATAAACCACTTCTTTTTTTTTAATATATTATAATAAAAGAAAAATAAGGATGTGCTTATTCTTCATTTATATTAAGCATTATAGAGGTCTAATAAGGATACTTAATTGTGGAATGCTCTACTTCACAGAAGACTTCAAGAGAATATCATAGTGTTAATGATTTAAAAAAATAAATAAATAAAACCACACTCACTGCTGTCAAGTTTTTTCCAACTCATAGCAATCTTCCTTGGGTTTCTGGTGGTATCTCTTTGGAAATAGATTGCCCAATTTTCCTTCCAAAGAGTGGCTGGTGGGTTGGAACCACCAGCCTTCTGGTTAGCAGTCAAATGCCTTAGGCACTACGTCACCAGAGCTCCCAGTGCTAATGATAGAAGTATAAAATCATTATCATTACACAACCCTTCATGAAATTATTGACTCATGTCAGGAGTATTAATGAGAATTAAAACAATTATATGTATAGTGTCACAGTAATGCCATACAGACTACCATCCAGTCTCAAGAGAGAAAAAACCTATCAGAACATAAAGATAATTCATCATCAGCCTAAGTCTGTGCTCATTTACCCTGTGGCAATTACTGATCTTAGTATCATTTGATACTAGTCAACCAGATGTTCTGAGTATCCTGAAGTGATGTGTAACATTATTTATTATATATTATACCCAAACATGCTCAACTTGAATCTATAAAGCCTTTAAATCTAAATTTAGGGGATAGATAAACAGTCTAACTAACACCACAAAAAAGCAACTAGACTAATTCAGAAAATGGGATATTTGTATGAAAATTGACATAATCTGTTCAATAAACCAGAAACATACAAAGTAAAAGAATTTATGTTAACAACAAAATGATTTTGAAGGATATCATAACCACATAAAAATATGTCTTTTATAGACGAATCTAATAGATATCTTATAAAGGATGTTGAGGAATATTTTAGGCTTGATTCTTTAGAGAAGCAAAATCAGTGAAGATGGTATATGTGTTTGTATGGAAAGATTTATCTCAAGGAAATGCCTTACAGAGTTATAGATACTGGCAACTCCCAAGTACATGGGTCAGATGGCACGTTGCTGGATCACGGGCTATAGAGGCTGATAAATCCCAAGATCAGCAGGCAATATGGCAGGCCACTGGCTCAAGTCCCAAGAACTGGAGGTCATATTATGGCAAGCTGAATGAAGGATACAGAGGGAGTAAAAAATCTAGGAAGCTTTGCCATATATATTCAATACAGGACATACCAATAAGGAGACTCCACTTACAATTAATTGGCTGATCACATCAGATCACATCATGGAGGTAATTGCATTATAGCTTACCATGAAAGATAATTGTATAATTACATAACTGCCAAGTCACTGAGAATCATGGCCTAGAAAAGTTGACACATAATCTTAACCATCATAACAGATGATGGAGAAAATATATTTATGGACTTGGGCCTTAAATGAGATAAAAACATATTTACCTGGAAAGTTTTTTTTTTTTTTTTT
>NW_006921597.1:24752887-24753396 GCF_000298275.1 Orycteropus afer afer | reverse complement strand
TGCTTCCTGAAAGTGAGGATGATTTGAAGCACTTACTGATGACGATTGAAGACTACAGTCTGCAGTATGGATTACACCTAATATAAAGAAAACAAAAATCCTCACAACTGGAATAATAAGCAGCATGACAACAAAAGGAGAAAAGCTTGAAATTGTCAAAGACTTCATGGTACTTGGCTATACAATCAACACCAATGGAAGCCACAGTCAAGACATCAGAGGATGTATTGCATTGGGCAAATCTGCTTCAAAAGACCTCTTTCAAGTGCTGAAGATAAAAGATATCTCCTTGAAGACTAAGGTGTGCCTAACCCAAGCCATGGTGTTTTGAGTCACCTCATATGCATGTGAAAGCTGTACAATGAATAAGGAAGACTGAAGAAAAGTTGATGCTTCTTAGTTGTGGTGTTGATGAAAAATACCTAAAGTACCATAGACTGCTTAAAGATCTAACAAATCTGTCCTGGAAAAAGTGCAGCAGGAATTCTCCTTGGAAGCAAGAATGGCCA
>NW_006921597.1:24749934-24752787 GCF_000298275.1 Orycteropus afer afer | reverse complement strand
TGAATCAGAGTGCACCAAACACAGAAGAGCAGAATTAGAGGAAAGGCACAGGGAGATTATTTAGGAAAGAGCTACTGGTGGAGGACGGATGGGCACCTGAGAGAGAACATTGGAATCTTCCCTGGGACAGTCACTGTCTGCTGAGTGAGGGAGGCAGCCTGAGATCCCTGAGCCAAGAAGGAAGTCACCTTATTGCAGCATACCAGTGACCACTCCAATATTCCAGTGAGCAGTGGCAGAGATCTGCCTCCAGCAGCTGATTTTGTTGGTAATTTGGGTCATCTGGCTGCAGGCAGGCATGGGCAACACTGCTGAGATTCAGGCAAACTCACTGTTGCGCCATGAAGTCTAGCTCCCTCCCCTCCCAGCGGATCACAGAGTGGGCTTGGGTCAGACTGGGAGGCATTGTGCTTTTGTTTGCCACGGATATTGGGACAACAAGTCACTACCAGGTTCTCCCCCAACTCCAACACAGCTGAAATTGTGCACATCTTTGGTGCTGCAGGTGAGCAGTATCACAAACTGCAGAGTCGGCCATTAGCGGTCTGGCGAGATTGCGTCAGCACCACGGGCAGACAGGGCAGGGAGAACGAAGAAAACACAGCTGACTGTGGTCCAGGAATTCTGCCTTGGAGCCATTCTTTGGTGCTGTGGGGACGCAGAGGCGGGGTCTTTGAGTTTGCCTGAAATTGGTAGAAATTTGCAATGCTCTAACAATAGGAATCTTTCCTGAGGTTGAGCTGCAGTTTTGCAAATAAATACGTCATCAATAACAGCCTGCTCAAAGCCTTAGAAACTGACCCTAGCAACACAAAGCTTTCATTCTTCTGCTCCCACCATCTCCACCAATAACTTCACTCATTCAATAGAAGAAACCATATTCAGCCAATTACCACAAAACCTCCTGCTTTGAACTCTAAACCCTCTTTATGGCAAACAGAAACATATATCCACTCTACACACAGTGATTCCACCATCACCAAGAAAACAGCAGACAAACCCAACACACCTGAACCAATGATAAAATAAAACACACCAGCTTCACCCTTTCAAAAGCTCTAGCAGATTCCAGGGGCTTAAGTAGAGGTTTTGCTTTCCAGTAACCACAAGACTCTCTGGACCTGCACTACACGACTGAAAATGTCCTGGTTTACACCTTATTTATTTATTTATTTTCCTCTCCTGGTTAACCCCATTGCTTGTTTTTTTTTTTGTTTGTTTGTTTGTTTCTTTCTTCATTATTCTCCTTTTCTACCTTTTTCTTTTAGTGACCTAACCCCAGATATTGGAGGTTTACCTGTTTTCTTCTTCTTTTCTCCCCTTTTTCTTTTCTTGGGTTACTGTTCCTGTGTGATTTCAAGGTGTATTTTTTGTCCATGGGCTTTCAATTTTTTCAAAGGTTATTCAATTGTAACTTTTGCCTAACTGAGTGGGAGACACCAACTGTCCCCGAAAGATACAAGTACACCCACACCTCCTGCAACTTCACTTACTGAGCAAGAGCCAGCAACTCCTTCTCCATCAATGGGACAATGATAAAAAAACACCAAGAAGAGACTAATTCACCCTTGGCTGCTCTTCACAAACAATTAACAGAGATATTAATACAATACTACCATACGTTGGAGACAACAGACCATCACAGTCCACACAAAGAAGCAAGATAAAGTGGTAGAAACAAGGGAACAGGATACAGACCCAGAACACATCCCTGAGGAAGAAGAAGCATTGGAACTCTCTGATAAGGAATTCAAAAGAATTTTCTTTAGGTATCTTCAAAGGATTGAGAGACAGACCAAAGAAAACACAGAAAAAACCTTACAAGAATTTTGGAAGAAAACACAAGAACAAAATGACAAAATAAATGAAAAATTTGAAATGATTCTAAATCTACAGATAGAAATCCAGAAGATTAATACTAAATTGGTAGAAATAGATAACACATTGGAAGGGCAAAGGGGTAGAATTGATGCAATGGAAGACAGAATTAATAAGATTGAAGACAAATACCTGAATACTTCTTTGGAAAGAGATCAATCTGAAAAAATATCAAAACAAAATGAAGAAAGCCTAAGGTTCATGTGGGATACCATCAAAAGGAATAATCTACATGTCATTGGAATTCCAGAACAGAAAGAGAATATTAAAACCACTGAGAAAATCATCCATGATTTGTTGGAGGACAACTTCCCTGATATGATGAAAGATGAGAATATACATATCCAGGAAGTCCAATGGACACCAAACAGGATAGACCCCAAAAGAAAATCACTGAGACATATCACCAAACTCACCAAAACCAAGGACAAAGACAGAATCCTGAGAGCAGCATGGGAAAAACAAAAAGTTACTTACAAAGTACAGCCAGTAAGAATAAGCTCTGATTTCTCAATAGAGACCATGCAAGCGAGAAGACAATGGGATGGTATATATAAAACCCTGAAAGAGAAAAATTTCCAACCAAGAATTATATACTCGGCAAAATTGTCCCTCAAATATGATGGTGAAAATAGGAGATTTCCAGGTAAGCAGAAACAAAGGAAATTTGTTAAAACCACACCAACTTACAAGAGACGCTAAATGGAGTACTTTGAACAGAGAACCAAAAATAACAAATAACAACCAACCATTAATATGCAAGATGACATATCTCAGAAACAATAGCTATGGACATATCCAAAGTAAAATGAGCTTACAAGATTGTAAACAGGGAACAAGTGACATCAATTGGCAAGAGAGGACAAATACAAACAAAAAGAGGAAAAAGAAAAAGAGTGTGTAGCTGAAGAACTTCTAAATAGTGAGGAAGTTTAGAAAGTTGCAAGATAGAATGGACTGTTCTAAACTCAGGGA
>NW_006921597.1:24744821-24746466 GCF_000298275.1 Orycteropus afer afer | reverse complement strand
GCCACTCCATTTCTGTTCAATTTGTCATTTCTGGCATAATAGATCATATATTTGTCTGATTCAAAATTGCAAAAACTAGTCTATTTCAGCTGACTAATGCCTAGGATACCAATCTTTATGTGTTCCATTTTATTTTTGACAACTTCCAATTTTCCTAGATTCATATTTCCTGCACTGCATGTTCTGATTATTAATGGGTGTTTGCAGCTATTACTTCTTATTTTGAATCATGTCACATCAACAAAAGGAGGTCCTGAAAACTTTACTCTAGCCACATCATTAATGTTGGCTCTGTTCCGAGGAGATAGCTCTTTCCCAGTCATATTTTGAGTGCCTCTAACCTGAGGGGCTCATCTTCTGGTACTGTATCTGATAATATTTCAGGGCTATTCATAAAGTTTTTCAGTAATATATCAGACTGTGCTTTACCACTTTCATAACGTTTTCACAAGCCAGTTTTTGAGCAGTGGATGGTTTCTTCCTTCTTCTGAGTCTATCTTAGCCTGGAAGCTCCACTGAAAGCTGTCCACTGTGGGTAACCCTGTTGGCACTTGAAACACCAATGGCATAGCCTCCAGCCTCACAGTAACACACAAGTCACCACAGGACGACACACTGACAGATGAGTTCATCTCTCTTGTTGTTGTTGTTATATTCCATCGAGTTGGACCGACTCATAAGGACCCCTCCTTGGGTTTCTGTGGCAGTATCATTACAGAAGTAGTTTGCTCCATCTCCCATCTCTCTTAGGTATTCCAAACTGCTCCATTCCTGCTTCCTGGCCTTCCCTACCCATTCCAGCCCTTGAAAAGCTGTCTGCCACTACTTCCCAGCCTTCTCTACCCATCCTGGCCCTCCAAAAGCCATGTGCTGCCACTTCCTGGCCTTCCCTACCATTCACACTGAATGGGTCAGAAGAAAAGAGGACGAATGAAAATAAAGCAAATTTTCTGTATTGAAAATGAATTGTTAAAGTTCATGGAATTTGTTGATTCTCACTATTAAAAGAAGCATAAATCATCTTCCATTTGAGAGAAACATTACAGCCTTGGAAAATAGTGGTTATTTTGGACTATACATTGAAATCACCTGGAAAGCTTTTGAAACAACTGATATGTGCTTCCTATTCTCAGAATTCCAAACTTAATTGATCTATGTTGTATGCTGGGCATCAGAATTGTTTTTTAAAAGTCCCCTACCAAGTTTGAGAATTACTGGCTTAAGAAGCTAAAAAAATGGTTTGAAAAGGCTTTATGATAAAAACAATAGGAGTCATGTGATACCCCATCCCCTACTGCTATTGTGTCATATCCGACTCACAGAGACCCCTCCTTGGATTTCTGAGGCAATATCACTACAAAAGTAGATTTCCCAACCTTCCTTCTAAGAAGTGGCTGGTGGGTTTGAACTGCCAGCATTTTGGTTAGCAGTTACCACCACAGAGATTGCCAAACACAGAGAAGGCCTAATTGAAATTCCATGTATGTAGAGTCTGTAATACTGCTAACCAGCATAAAGATAAAAATTGTTTATACAATGCCAAGGCACATAGTAAATAATATAGGAGTCCCTGAGTGGTGCAAACAGTTAATTTGCTTGGCCGTTAACTGAATGGTTGGAGGTTCAAATAGATACAGAGGTACCT
>NW_006921597.1:24738336-24743481 GCF_000298275.1 Orycteropus afer afer | reverse complement strand
TAAGCTATTGTCTAAAAACTGTGAAGCTCAAAGGAATCAGTATTTTATTTGCACATATTGTCTATATAAGCCTTGAACAATGGGCTATTTCTTTGTCTCAGTTTCTTCTAACACAAAATAAATACAATGTTATTTACTAAGTTTGGTTTCCTGCAAGCGTTAACAGATGTGTCGTAAACATATCATTGTATACTATCACTGGGATCTGATCTCATGAAGATCTATACAATTTTTAACTTTAAAAAAGTTGAAAAATGTTTTTAAATATAATAATTCATTGTGGCTGAGTCAATTCCAACTCATTGAGACCCTATAGAACAGAGTAGAATAGCCCTATTGGGTTTCCAAGTCTGTAAATCTTTAGGGAAGCAGACTCTTATCTGTCTTCTGTGAAGCTGCTGGTGGGTTTGAACCACCAGCTTTTGGGTTAGCTGCCAAATGTTTAACCACTGCACCACCAGGGATCCTTTGAATGTAATAAGTTTCAGAAATTCACAAAATTTTTAGACAAAAGGAAACTTAGAAGAGCAACCCAAAATGAAAAGATAATTACACGGTAGCTAAATGAAATGTTAAATGCAGTAACTAAAAGTGAATTTAATAAAAGACAACTATTATTATTTTATTCTTAATTTGGCTACAAATTAAATATTAAAATTGTACAAGTTATATTAGCTACTTATATACACTATTTTTACTTTAGACTTGCAGATGTTAACACTTAACAGGACTATCACTCAACCATTTCTATTAAAACTGGTCTGTATAGCCCATGTTAAAAACTAAAAAAAAAGAATAAAATAACCACCTCATACTGGAAGTAAATAGGCTTGCACTAATGTTTAACAAGGCTACTGTCTAAACTCCCCTGGAAGTATATGCCTACCTGAGTAAGTACAGTACGGTTGGTAGTTTTATAAAATGTTCAATATAATCCATGAAAGATTCCACCTAATAAAATCTGAAATCACCATGTGAAATTGAATCTACAGGTTGCCCATTTTATACCAAATGATCCATTAGGGAAAGAACTGAAAAAACACAAGTGATGAAAATTAAATCTATTAAAAACCAGATATAACATTTACTATCTTCTATGGTAGAAATGAAGAGGATTAAGCTAACAAGCAGAATATCTGAGATAGGTGTCACAGTTCTCTTTGAAATTCCCCTTGCCTTGCATAAAAATTCATCTCTTTTAGTATAAGCTCTAAACTTTGTAGTTATTGGATTATTATAATGCAAACTGCAATGCCAAGTGTGCCTATCAAGTGAAATGAGAATTTTTTTTCTCATGTTTACCTATTGTCTTTAAATACATTAAATAATCTATGAAAATTCATAGGCACATCACAAAAAATCAACATGAGTATTCACTCTCTGTCTCCAAATTTGTTTCACGTTAGGCGTTTTTTTTTTTTTTTTTTTGCTTACACTTGTATTCTTTTTTTTTTTTTTTCATTATTTAAATTTATAAGAATTCTTGTCTCTTATGTCACACCAATAAACTTTTATTTACTCCCAAAATAATCCACTTAGATCTCAGAGCCTTCTCACATTTATCATTTAGCACATGTTCAGGACATGATTTTGATTATTTTTCTTCTTTTTATTTTATGTATCCCAACAATAGGTAGAAACTTTGATGGCATAGTTTCTAAGGCATTTGACTGCTAACGAGAAGGCTGGCAGTTCAAACCCACCAGCCACTCCTCAGAAGGAAGATTGGGCAATCTACCTGGAAACCCAAGGAAAGGTCACTATGAGTCAGAGCCCACTCGAAGGCAGTGAGTGGAGTTTGGAACTATAGGTAAGACGAAGACTTACTCTACACCTCCATCAAGTTCCTCTGGAAGCTATTTCATGAAATGCTGCCAATTGTCTCTCTTCAGTCAGATTGGCAATATAGATTTAAGATCAATGTTATTTGTAACATAATTGAAAAGTATAAATTAAAGATACATTTCTGATGTATGTCTCTAAAAAGGGGAGTTATCAGAGATCTGTGAAAGTGTCAGTAGTCGGTAGAGTGAAAAGGTTTAACAGCACTGCTGTGGAGTTAAATAATTCTGCATTTGAACTCCTAATGCCACTTACTATTTGTATGTTCTTAGAAAAGATATTGAACTTCTCTGATCCTAATTTCTTTATATGTAATATGGGATATATGAGTGTTAATTTCCTGAGTCAATGTAAGTATTAAATAAGATAATGCATGCAAAGTACTAAATGGAATGATAGCAAGTTTTCTATACCCAAGTGCCAAAAAGTTTAAGTTATAAAGATACACATGCTTATAGACACTCTCTTTCTCACTTTTTCTCTCTTTCTCTCTCTCATTATACCAATCAAATATTGTAAGCATTTATATACCTAATGGAGGACCTGGGAAAGACTGAAAAGTCTACACAGCCACAAAGATAGGAATAGAAAATAATGTATTTTCAGCTCCCATATGTAGATAATTTGGGAATTGACACTCTGACTTTAGAATAATTTAAAGCTGAGCAAATTAAAAATGAATGATTTTCTTGGGTCCTTCAGACAATTGAGATTATCTACCTGGATGGGCACAGAGAGATAGCCCTGCTGTGCTTCCCTGGATCAGAATCTGCTAAACATCACATGTTGACAAGACCAATTAATTATCAATGTTGATTAACTTTTAAAGGGTAACTGTGGACTAGAGACTGATATAAAAGTTTGAAACCCCTAGAGCATCAATCATAAGAGTTCAATGCAATTTTTCAGGTTCTCCCTACAGGAACCCCAGCAAGTTCTTGGATTGAGACTCTGGGAAAAATCCACTGTGGCCTTGGTAGAGAGAATGGAAGATATGGCATAGTGAAACCTTACAAGATCCTTCTGCAAAACAAATACTTACTACTTTTTCAGAGAATAATATTGAAGCCTTATTCTATATGGGATCCTGAGAGAAAGAATATGCACCCACCCCTGCCATCTCCAGCCTATCTTACTCAAATGAAGGGAAAATATAGTATAATCTAATCTAATATAGTATGATATAATGTAATAATAATAATACAATACAATATAATATAACATATGTATATTGAGAGAGAGCGAGAGAGAGCCCTTTCACCATGTTTGTATCTGATCACTATGCTAAACAAATAATTCCAGAAGCTGGACCGTATGAAGAACACAGCATCAGGATGACTCATTTGCAACCTGTGATATGCAGATGATACAACCTTGCTAACTGAAAGTGAAGAGGACTTGAAGCTCATAATGATAAAGATCAAAGACCACAGCCTTCAGTATGGATTACAACTCAACAAAAAGGAAACAAATAAACAAAAAAATGAAAAGGTGGTCCTCAACACTGGACCAATAAGGAGCATCATGACAAATGGAAAAAGATTAAAGCTGTCAAGGATTCATTTCACTTGGATCCACAATGAACCTCCATTGAAGCAGCAGAAAAGAAATCAAACAATGTGCTGCATTGAGTATATTGGCTGTAAATGGTCTCTATAAAGGGTTAAAAAGCCAATCAATCACCTTAAGGACTGAAGTGAACCCGACCCACAGCAAGATATTTTCAATGACTTAATGTACATGTGAAAGCTGGAGAATGAATAAGGAAAACAAAAAAAGAATGGATGCTTTTGAATTATGGTGCTGGCAAAGAATATCCTATAGGCCATGAATTGCCAGAAGAACAAACAAATCTATCTCAGAAGAAGCACAGCCAGAATGTTCCTTAGAAGTGAGGATGACTAGACGTCATTTCATCTACATGGGACATGTTATCAGGAGGGACCAGTACCAGTTATCAGGAGGGACATCATGCTGGAGACAGCAGAAAGTCAGCAAAAATGAGTAAGACCCTCAATGAGATATAGTAGCATAGTGGCTGCAACAAAGGGCTCAAACAGCAGTGATTGTGCAGGTGGCACGAGACAGGGGCACTGTTCCATTCTGCTGTACATTAGGTCTCTGTGAGTCAGAATCAAGGTGACAGCACCAGAGAACAACACATATAGTCAACATGGAACAGGACTTCAGGAAATGAATTGGGACTTGTAGCAAAGCAAGAAAGCAGTGAGAAGATAAGAAAATAAATAAATAAAATGCTATATCCTTAGACGAAGTACAGAAATATTTGTGAAAGCCTCAAACCAATACATAGGTCCATTAAAAGATTAAGACTTACTCAGAATGTTATAGAACACTTCTCTCACAGAACCCTACTATCACACCATCAACTTCAAAGTGAATTTAAAATGAAAGAACTGAATGATACAGACTTTATCTGAGTGATAGTACAAATAGAAGCCACAAAGACAAAAGGGGAGACAAAAACAAGGACACAAGAAGAATTTGAAGCCTCGGGTGCCTATAGACACCATAAACATTAAACACAACTAAAGTCCTAGAAGATTAATATAAATTCTAGATTGAAAGTCTGTTTTTCTCAACAACAATCACCCATATATGCCAGGCTTTCAACAATTTTGTAAGGCACACCAAAGGCAAGAAAACCTACAGTTTGACACACATATCATTAGAACCAGACTCAGATATGACACAAATGTTAAAATTATTAGACAACATACATACTGACAAATTGATTTGAAAATGTATATGGAAACTCAGAGGATACAGAGTGAAAAATATAATATTGAAAAAGAATAACGGAGGATTCACCATGCTAAATTTGAAGACTGAATATAAAGCTGCAGAAATCAAGATAACAGTATCTTGAAACAATATACATATTTTGTTGTTATTAGGTGCTGTTGAGTCAGCTGGAACTCATGTTGACCCTATAAACAACAGAACAGAACACTTCCTGGTTCTGCACCACCCTCACAATTTTTGCTCTGTTTGAGCTCATTGTCACAAGCACTGTATCAATCTACCTCATTGAGGCCTTGCCCTTTTTGGCTGACCTTCTATTTACCAAGCATGATAGCCTTCTCCAAGGACTCATCCCTTCTAGCAACATGACCAAAGTACATGAGACAAAGCTTGGCCATTTTCATTTCTAAGGAGCATTCTGGCTGTATTTCTTCCAAGACAGATTGGTTCCTTCTTCTGGCAGTCCACAGTATTTTCAGTACTCTTCACCAACACTACATGGTTTAAAATCAAGAAGGGAGTGCGTCAGGGTTGTAT
>NW_006921597.1:24723924-24737525 GCF_000298275.1 Orycteropus afer afer | reverse complement strand
TGGTGCGGGATCGGGCAGTGTTTCGTTCTGCTGTGCATGGGGTCGCTATGAGTCGGAAACGACTCGATGGCACTTAACAACAACAACAACAAGCAACACCACAATTCAAATAAATGAATTCTTCGGTCTTCCTTATTCATTGTCCAGCTTTCACATGCATATGAGACTACTGAAAATACTACTAAAAATACTACTGAAAATGGCTTGGGTCAGGTTCACCTTTGTCTTCAAAGTGACATCTTTGCTCTTTAACACTATAAAGAAGTCTTTTGCAGCAGATTTGCCTAGTGCAATACATCATCTCCTCGGAAGGAATGGGACAATCTACTTCTGTAGCGATATCACCTCGGAAACCCAAGGAGGGGTCGTTATGAGTCAGGTCGGACTCAATGGCAAGTAACAACAACAACAAACGAACATCAACTGGATTTCTTGATTACTGATTCCATGGGCATTAATTGCGTCTCCAAGTAAAATGAAATTCCTGACAATTTCAATATTTTCTTCATTTATTATGATGTTTTTATTAGTTCAGTTGTGAAGATTTTTGTTGTCTTTATGTTGAAGTGTAATCCATACTGTAGGCTATATAGTCTTTGATCTTCATCAATAAGTGCTTCAAGTCATCTTTATTTTCAGCAAACAAGTTTGTGTCATCTGCATATGGTTTAATATTAAACAATGCAGTATCTCTTTGTTCTGTTCAAATGACTCCCTCTTGGTCTATGTAAAGTTTCCTCATGAACACAATTAAAAGCTCTGAAATTCTTATTATTTACAATATCATTGATAATTTGCTATGATTCACACAGTCAGATGCCTTAATAATGGAATGAAATAGAGATTAGAACTACACCCACAGAAATATAATCGACGGATTTTTTACAAAGCTACAGGGGAGATTCTATGGAGAAAAGATAATCTTTTTAACAAATTATGTTAGAACAACTGGATATCCACATAAAAAAAAAAGAAAAGAAAAAGAAACTAGATACACCTTACAACTTTCAGAAATATTATTGCAAAATAGATTAGACCTAAAAAATATAGCAGTATAAAACATAGAAGAAAATTTGAATGACTTTGTGACTTGTGATCCTTTTTTAGGCACAACACTGAAAGTATATCCATGAAAGAGAAAATTGAGAGGGTAGATGTATTATAAACTTTGTTATGCAAAAGATACTTGAAATAATATTTGAAAATCATATCTATAATAAGGAACTTGTGATATATTGTTAAAATTTAACAATAAGTAACCTAAATCCTCAATGAAAAAACTGCAAAAGATCTCCACCAACACTTCACCTTAGAATATATACAGATGGTAAATAAGCATATGAAAAGATGCTCAACATCAATTTGACTCTGACTGGCGGCTCTGGTAGCATAGTGCCTAAGGCATTTGACTGTTAACCAGAAGGCTGGCAGTTCAAACCCACCAGCCACTCCTCGGAAGGAAGGTTGGGCATTTCTACTTCCGTAGTGATACTGCCTCGGAAACCCAAGGAGGGGTCGCTATGAGTCGGGGCCGACTTGATGGCAAATAACAACAACTACAACAATGGCAACCTCATGTGTGTGAAAATAAAACTGAATTCCATAGAGTATTCAATGGCTGATTTGTAATATTTATTTATTTATTATTTTTGAAGTACATTACTAGGCCTTATTCTGAGCTACCTCTGGGTTGACTTAAACTGCCAACATTCAGTTAGCAGTCATGTGCATTAGCTGTTTGCACTACCTAGGAAAATGCAAATGAAAAGAACAATGAGATACCACTACACACCTACTAGGATGACTACAATTCAGAAATGTGACAATACAAATTTCAGGTGAGGATATGAAACATCAGGAACTCTCATTCATTTCTGGTGGGAATACAAATGGTACATCCACTTTGGAAGACAGTAACAGTTTTTTTATAAAACTAAACATAGTCTTATTTCATAATTGAGCAATCACAGTCCCAGGTAGTTTCACCCAATTTCTTTAAAAAGCACATCTACACAAAATCATGCACACACCTCTACAACAGCTTTACTCATGGTCACAAAAAAATTGGAAGCAACTCTGTATCCTTTAACAAGTTAATGAATAAATAAATTGTGTAACATATATAAAACAGAAAACTATTCAGAGGTGAAAAGGAATAAATGATCAATCTGCACAACAAAGCAGATCTTATGGATCTTAGCATATTGCGGAGTGAAAGATATAGTTGTGAAAATGCTACATATTACATGATTATACTTATATGCTATGAAAGAAAGAAAGAAAGAAAGAAAGAGAAAGAAAGAAGGAAAGAAAAAACTATGTAGAAGGAAAATAGATCAGTGGTTGCCAGAGTTTGGATAGGAAGGAGTTTCAGTAAGTTAAGCATTGATGCTACTTTTAAGATTTTGAATCTATTCTGTATGATATTATAGTGGTTTCTACAGCTGTCAACAATCATAAAATGTTGCACAAAAAAGAACCTTGCTATATGCAAATTAAAGAAATAAAATGAAAACATTGAAGATCCCAGGATGAAATACAGACTGTGACAAAGGAATCTAAGTGTATTACAAATGTATGATATAACATCACTGAAGAGTGTAGAGGAATAAAACGCTGAACTAAGTAAAATTCATGGAGACTATAAGACTAAAGATAAAACTACTTCTGCATAAGTTCTGTAACCTCATTGACAAATTTGTTTCTTACCTGTGTATGAGTTAATAATTCTAGTTGTATTCTTAGATTAAAACAGTAAATGGATAGCAGATAGTGATATCCACATTTCTCACTGTTGGAGTGGAAGGTTAAAGATAAGCAAAGGGTGAAGGCCTTTGAATCATGTAGGTAATAGTAGATCAGAGTTGGAGAGGGTAGTATGAATTTATGTTCAGTTTAATATAGATAGAGATTATTCAGCCTAAAAATAGTTGTGTGTGTGTTGTGTTTGATTGTTATGTCTCCAAAAATATATTGAAATCCTTATAACTGTGCCTGTTACTGTTACCCTGTTTGGAAATAGGGCATTTCTTTTGTTATTTTAATGACATCACACTGGAGTAAACCAAAACAAAACCAAACTCACTGCCTTTGAGTTGATTGCAACTCACAGAGACCCCTCCTTGGTTTTCTGAGGCAGTATCCCTATGGAAGTAGATTCCCCAACCTTCCTTCTGAGGAGTGGCTGATGGGTTTGAACCACCAGCCTTCTGGTTAGCAGTCATGTGCTTTAGGCACTACGCTTCCTGAGCTCCCTATTAGAGAGTAAGGTAGGTCCTAATCCTAATCCCTTCTTAATGGAGATTTATGAGAAGAGGAGAATAGACATAGACACACACAGGAGGAAGACAGCCACCATGTGAAGATACATTTACAAGTAGCTATGTATGTACTTGGCTGCTAACCGAAAGGGAGCATGGAGAAAGACATGACACTCTCATTAACAGTTTGGAAACCTGTCGGATTCTACCCTGTGGCAATGGGTTTGGTTTTGGTTTATGGAATGTCAAGGAATGCCTGAAGCTATTAACAAGGAAGTATTCTCACTAAGAGCAGGTGGCTTGATCTAGACTTTTGATATTCAAAACTGTGAGATAATAAATTCCTGTTTTTTAAAATATCACCCTCTTGTGATATTTTATGATTGCTATTTTTGTTGTGGCAGCACTTGGAAACTGAGAGGTGTATTACATGGGCTAGTAGTCCAAGCTTTGTTGCTAAGAGGTCCTACAAGCAATGATACCAAGTAGCAAGAACTACATTATTCTAATTTTTCTGAAGTTTACATAGATTAAAAAAACACTAAACAAATGATGTCATATCTTAAAAAAAAAGCTATCTGGTTCCTGTTTGTCCCAAAAGTATATGGAAACAAATAATGCACCTGCCCTTGATCTCACATTCCCTTTCTAGAATTAACATATAATTAGTCATAGTAATTATAAAAGCATCATTTTATGACTTTTCCTTTGGGATCTTTGTTGTAGTAAAGCCTAGGAAGGAAATAAGCATTCTTCTTTTCAATAATAAATACAGAGTCTGCCTGGGGCCTTTCTATCTTCAGAATAGAAGCACCATTACCACTCCAAGTTGATAATAGGTTTCTATTTTTCTCTTTCCTTTTTTGCCCTGGTATTAATCTGTGGTGAGACTATTGTTATATTCTCTTCTTTAGGCACGCTGAGGAGCCCTTTCTATTACAGAATATCAAGTGTGCAGTTCTATGCTCAAAATTTTTTTCAAGTAAGGCTCATAACAAATAGAAAGGAGAATGAATTTTATCATTAGATATGTATTTTTTTTCTATGATATCTGAAGAAGGGAACCAATTTGGAAGGCAAACATAAATCTTAAAAATGTATTGGTAGAGAAGCAGTGAGCAAGGCTATCAAATATAGCATTTCTTATCATCTGATGATCTTTAAGTAGATAGGTGTTCAGAGTGCTTAGAATGGTATCTTGAATAATATCCTCATTGTTCTTATTAGAATTTTCAGGGCTATATATTTATCAGGACATTTGAAAACAGTATTAAAGCATTATCATTATCATTATGGATTTAGTGTTAAAGACAAATAACTCTCAATTATCTTCAGCATTTCAACATTGGCTAAAGTCCACATATTTTAGTAAAATATAAAATCAATTTCTAGTACAATCAAAATATTTTGGTTAATTATCAGGGAATTATAGACCTATATCAGCTTGATTAAGAATAACTAGTAATAAAAAATAAAATTATGTAATCGAGGCTTGATATTTCCTGGTATTATAAGTGAATTCCAAGTATGTGAAAAACATAGCTTGAAAAAACACATTTCAAATGATAATCACAGGAGGAAAATATTAAAAGCAAACAAATACAACTGAATTACAGAAAATATTTGAGCATGAATAATTATCTATGGTGTTTTCTGTTAAGGATCTATCACACAAGGATCTGCTATCTATTTTTATAATAAAATATAAAGCAACAAATATTTTTGAAAAACAAAATCATGTACATTTATTGTACTTGTTGCTGGCCTGGGCATGTTTTAGGAACTATACATGTATATATGTTTGTATATATAGTGTGTATATGGTTTTATATATAGATATACCACATAGATGTATACATGTGTACATACATACACATATATATGAAAATTTAGAATTCATACAACAAAGATAACGTTGTCGATCTCTTCAGATTTGGGCTATAGATGGGCAAAGGTAGAAGTAGAGAGACCAAATAAGCAGCTAAATTGGAGTAACAAGACAATGATGGTTCATGAGGAGCTAGCAGTGAAGATTACTATCTGATATATTCACATTCTGAATACAGAATAGATGGCGGCAGCAAGATTTCTGTTGATTTTATTAAGGTATGAGAAATTGGAAGATTCAAGACTGACTATAAGATTTTTTGTTTGGGCAACAAAAAAGATGAATTTTCTAGCATATCAAAAGGTAAAGTCTATGGGAAGACAGGGTTAGGTGAAAGTAGGATTTCAGTTTATGTCATACATGTTGAGTTAAACTTTAAAATGGAAAAGTTGAGTACAATTAGTTACAGACATCTGTCATTTAGGAGAGAAGTATGTGACTGAAATGAACATTTAGGAACCAATGGCATGTAGATGGCATTTAAAACCATCAGAGTGGAGATCACCAACAGCAGAAGTGTTGATACAGAAGAGAGCCAAAGCTGGTCTGTGAGGCAATCCAACATGAAGTGTTCAAAGCAAAGAAGAGGAGCATTCAACGAGTCTGAGAATTTGCCAGTGAAATGGAAGAAAAACCAAGATTCCCAGTATCCTAAAAGACAACTGAATATAGTGTAGAAGGATGACAGGAATAGTAGCTAACATGTTGCTAAGAAATCAAGTAAAATAAATATTGATGATTGATCATTAGATTTATCAATGTGAAAGTTATTGCCATGGGAAGGAAGTTTTGATGGAGCAAGGGAGGTAAAAACCCATTTAGAGTGGGATTAAAAGAGAATGAGTAGAAAGACAGTGAGAATAAATAATTTGTTACTTATTCAAAATTTATTCAAAATAAGTGTGTTTTACTACAAATGGGAGAAAATTAATTGGGTGGTAGGTGATGAATCAGGATCAAGATGTTTTTAAAGATGGGGAGATACTTGCATTATAGTGAAGTGTGAAAAAAAGTAATAATATAGGAGCTTATTGCTGGATGAGAGAATTACTGGAATGATGTTAGCCAAAGGAAATACTCATAAACCTGAAAACTTCCATGGCTTACCATAACATATATTTATTTGATGCTTACACAAAAATCCAGTGAGGTTGTAGCTCTTAGAGCAGCCAATGTTAATTAATGTATACATATGAACATTCATTACATTCTGTATATATATATTTTTTTTGTCCAAACTCTGTGCCCTCACGTGCACACTCTAGAACTAGTCTAGCTGCAGGTATGCCTCCATTTAAGCAAATGCCAATGTCATTGTTGTTGCTGTTGCTGTTGCTGTTATGTGCTGTCAAGTCAGATCCAACTCATAGCAACTCCTCCTTGGCTTTCTGAGGCAGTATCACTACAAAAGTAGATTGCCCAACCTTCCTTCTGAAGAGTGGCTGGTGGGTTTGAACTACCAGCCTTCTGGTTAGCAGTCAAGTGCCTTAGGCACTATGCTACCAGAGCTCCAATGTCATAGTTACACATATATTCCATATTAATAGATACTGACAAAGACTTTTTTCAACTGTTGTAAAAATTGCAGCCTCCAAAGCAAGGTGAAAGTTTCACTTGCTTCGGTTTCCTCACAATACATGTATTTGTCTTTTAATTCTGTTTGTATGATTAGCTTTGTAAAGTTTAGCTTTTCTGGCGGGTATTTGATGACAATTGTTACTACCAACATAGTGAACCACCTTGTCCCTAGTCTTTTGTAGGACTCTGTGTTCTGATACTCTTAGTATCATTCAGATGGTGCTGCTTTGCTCTTGCGTAGCTAACTGTTGTTGTTGTTGTTACGTGCCGTCAAGTCGGACCTAACTCATAGCAACCTCTCCTTGGGTTTCTGAGGCAGTGTCACTACGGAAGTAGATTGCCCCATCTTCCTTCTGAGGAATGGCTGGTGGGTTTGAACTGCCAGCCTTCTGGTTAGCAGTCAAGTGCCTTAGCCACTATGCTACCAGAACTCCCAACTAGTAACTAACTAGTTACTAACTAGTACTAGTACTAACTAGTAGCTAACTAGTAACTTAGAAATTGATTTAGGTGGCAAGCTATGAGCAAATTATCCTTTAATATCCATATGCACTATAATTACAATGGAAAAGGCAAGATACTTATTTAATGAGCTAGACTCTTCTATTTTACCCCCCACCATTTCTCTAGAGGCACTCACAAACTCTGCAGTTCACCTTTACTTTCAACTCTTACACAGCTGTTATGCATAGACATTACCTGCAATTTTAGCTCATCTTAACATCAACTTGTCAGAATTCCTATGGTAAATGAAATAAAAATTTTGCTACTCTATATGCTTTGAAAATTTTATCACCTTGCAAAAACTGATTCCAACTAGAAAAATTCAACTCTAAAATAATGGAAATTCTAATTCTAAATTTATTTTATTAAGGATGCTATAATATATACATATACCCATGTTATTTCTTGCAAGAAAGATATCTTATTTTCCATGTTTTAAAAACAATTCTTCAACCTAGATTGTTTTGTGTGTTTCATGATCAGAGAGGGCAAATCTAACACTAATCATGAGACAAGATTGTAAAATTGTCGACTTGTTCTGATGTGCCTACTCTGGAGCTAGTCTTTCTACAGGTATGCCTTCTTTCAAGCATACCCCAAGTATGATAAAAGGTTATCTATTAAAATAAACAAATTATTCTTGGATTCTTCATATGAAGCTGTCTTGGAATTTTAAAAATAATTCCATTTATTCAATACTAGTTTATACATTTTTCTGGTACATATCTAGAGCAAAAATAAACATGCACTTGCCTTGTACTTTTAGAAACAAACTTCTATAAAGAATTTCAAGCTTACGAAACAGGATAGAAATATCATAATTATTATCAGGGTATGCATTACTCACTTCTTTTTTCCAATCAACAGTTTGTCATAGTTGATTCAGAAATGTCTGTTCAATAAGGAAAACAATACATGTTGCCATTTACATGTCCCAAGTATCATTTGGTCTAGATACCCACCTGTAGAGAAAGCCTCCAAATTGAACTGATTGTTCCTCACTCATGGGTAGATGTTTTTGTTTATTCATTGTCATTTTTTTTAATCCTGGATGCAACTTCATAGTTATCTATTTCTTTTCAATTACTTAATAATAATAATAATAAAATATTAGAAAAAAATCATAAAATTGGAAGCTAAATTCATCTCCAATCCTGAGTGTTGGTAATTGACATGACTAGAAGCATATCAGGGATGGGACCAAGAGAAAAAATACCAGAGTCTTGGCCCAGCTGTGCCACAAAGCAGCCAGTGCTATATCAAAACAAAAATAAACAAATAAATAAATACTGGCACACTCTTAAAATTCAGCATCTGTAAGAGTTTTGCTTGGCTACAGTGTTTCAAGAGTTAAGATGTGGATGCCTGTAGATGGAACCATTCTTTCAATTTACCAGGGACCCCAGGAAGCCCTTTGTCTTATACCAAGTATAGGCCTTTTATTTAGTTAAGGTGTATCCTAATTATTTAAACTCTCTAAGCCCGAGTGAGAGGTTTTGTCTGAATGAATTGAACATATGCTTTCTTTGGTCACAATTTTTAAAAAGTAAATAATGAAGGTCCACCAAGTTGTAAAGTAAATTAGAGATTTCACCAACTTTTTTTCTCTTTTAAAACTATTAACTATTCCAGTTTTCCCTGGCACATGAATTTTAGAATCAGACAGTATTTATTAACAAAAAAAATTTGCTGCGCTTTTGATAGGAATCACAAATAAAATTGATTATAGATTAAATGCATCATAGATCAGTTTGGGAAGAATTGATATATTTATTATTTTTGAGTCTACTAATTCATTGACACATTATGTCTCTCTCTGTATTTAGATCTTATATATATTTCAATGTCTTTAATTTTCAGCATTTATATTCTGCATATATATTT
Organism: Orycteropus afer afer; assembly: GCF_000298275.1. Classification (NCBI taxonomy): domain Eukaryota; kingdom Metazoa; phylum Chordata; class Mammalia; order Tubulidentata; family Orycteropodidae; genus Orycteropus; species Orycteropus afer. The sequence continues at coordinate 24,728,411 of NW_006921597.1, read as the reverse complement.
TTAAACATATATCCAAATATTCCATCTAAAGGATAATTGTAAATGGTATTGTGCTTTTAATTTTAGTTATCACATGTTAATTGGCAGTATATAGCAATACAATTGACATTTTCTGTTTGTATACTATAACCTTCCTGACCTCACCTATACTAGACTTTTTGTCATTGTTGTTTTTAAGATTCTTTGGTATTCTACAGAGACAATCATGCTACCTACAAATGAGGAAGGTTTAATTTCTTTTCCCATCTAATTTGTATGCTATTTATTTCCTTTATCCTGACTTTTTGCATTGGCTGCACCTTCCAGGATTTTATTAAGTAGATATGAGGGAGAACACCATGCCTTTTTCTGTATCTTAGTCTTTCACCATTAAGCAAGATGTTAGTGGTAGGTTGTTGTATAAGCACTTTACTATGTTGAGGGAGTTCCCCTCTATTCCTAGTTTGCTGAAGAAAATAAAATTTTGATATAAAATTATCATCAGACTGTAGAGATCTATAACTGCTAGGTTATGGAATTCAAATACAAATTTCAAAAAATTAAAGTTAAATACTGTTAAACAAGAAACTACGGATATAGCATATTGAACTGTGGAAGAAGTTGAAATTAGAAGGTCAATTTGGAAAATTGGTATGATAATCCAGATATAATCCTTAAAGATTCTGAACCAGCTTAATGTCTGTGGAAGTAAAACATAAGAAGTGAGAAATAGTGAAAGACAAACGACCAGGCTAGGAGTACCAAGCAAGAGGCGGGTGTAAATCTGACTAATGCCTTAAGCCTGGATCACAGATACTGTTATAAATAATGAGTTTAGAACAATTGGAGGAAAAGACAATCATATTGTACAATGAATAGATGTACAAAAGGAAATTTAGATTGAAAGTTTGAGCTATTAATAGATATATGGTCCTTGTAATGATTTATGAATTGAGTTCTTTTATTTAGTGGGTAGCTCTAATGAGGTTTGCTGATTTAGTTTTTATACTCTATATCCATACATATAATTTAATAATTTGATCATAAGTATTTTAAGTATTCCAGTAATATATTAGGTTGCACTATCTGAAATTGCCAATATCTATTTTCTGACCCACAAAATAAGTGGCTTTTCCTGTGGTACAATCTAATTTTTATAGATTCATAATTCCTTACTTGAAAATTTTGGGGTCAAATATATTTTAAAACTGATATATTTTATATATGTCTATCTAGATAGATCCATCTAGATGATAGATAGATGTTGTTAATATGCCATCGAGTCAGATCCGGCTCATAGCGACCCCTCCTTGGGTTTCTGAGGCAGTATCACTACAGAAGTAGATTGCCCAACCTTCTTTCCCACGAGCGCCTGGTGGGTTTGAATTGCCAACCTTCTGGTTAGCAGTGAAATGCCTCAGGCACTATACCACCAGACCTCCTCATCTATATATATCGATACATTGATGTAAATCAATAAATAGATAGATACATTTGTCTTGGAAAAATTACAACCAATATACTCCTCAGAAGCAAGGATAGGAAGACTTTGTCTCGCATACTTTGTCCATGTTATTGTGAAAGACCAATCCCTATAGAAGGACATCATGCTGGGTAAAATAGAAACTCAACAAAAAAAGGAGGAAGATCATCAACAAGATGGATTGATACAGTAGCTGAAACAATGGGCTCAAACATAACAATTGTTGTGAGGACAGCACAGAACCAGGCAGCAGTTCATTTTCTTGTACGTAAGGTCACTATGAGTCAGAACTGACTCAAAAGCACCTAATGACAAAAAATAACAAATCAGTATATGCTTTATTAGTAAAGCAATGATTTATATATGTTGTTGTTGTTGTTATGTGCCGTCGAGTCAGCCCTGACTCATAGCGACCCCTCCTTGGGTTTCCGAGGCAGTATCACTACGGAAGTAGGATTGCCCAACCTTCCTTCCGAGGAGTGGCTGGTGGGTTTGAACCGCCAGCCTTCTGGTTAGCAGTCAAGTGCCTTAGCCATTATGCTACCAGAGCTAATTACTACCCAAAACACAGTCTGGGACAGCACCCCATAACAAAACACATTTTTAAACAAAACTAATATTCACATTGAATGTAATATATAAAGGCTACGAAGATCTTCACTACAATTCAGAGCAGAAGATCCTCACTACGATCCTCACTACAATAAAGACTACAAAATCCTCACTACAATTTTTCTACCAAATGGGTTATTTTAAAAAAAAACGTGGTTGAAGACGCTATTGGATTTCACAGAGCATACTTGGAATTATGTGCTTACACAGGCTATTCTAGGTGATGTAAATATTTAGTTTATTTTGCAAGCATACATTTTGCTACATATTTAAAAGTTTAAATAATATTTTGTTTTTATAATGGAATGAGATTCTTATGGAATTCATATAACTAGATTGCTTTTTCTCTATGAGAAAATGTTACTGCTTTGTTAAACATTCAAAATCAGAAATCACAACCTGCTATATCTTTAGGGAAAGATCTATTGAAACAGTGAGAAATGCAACTACTGCTGATGGTAAGTGTCATCAAGCTGAGCCTGACTCATTGTGACTCTGTGTACAATAGAACAAAACACTGCCCATTCCTGTGTCATCCTCACAACCCATTGCTACGTTTGAGCCCATTGCTGCAGCCACTATGTCAATCCATCTTGCTAGGGATGTTCTTCTTTTTCACTGACCCTATAATTTACAAAGCATGATGTCCTTCTCTTGTAATTCAAAGGCACTGAGGCAAAAACTGTCAAAACATTCCTAAAATTGACAAGGATATATGGTTCATTAGTCTGGGAACTGATGCATTATAGACCAGTTGGTGATCAGCCGAATAATTTGAATAAAGTTTCAAGTTTATAAAAACCTGTAATAGCTGTTAGAATTAAATTTCAAATCATGCCTGGAGCAGAGGTATTTACAATTGTAGGCATTTATCACAGGGTCTAATTTAGTGTCTGTTAGAGCAAAATAATCAATAAAAAAATTTAAAATATCATTTGTTCTGATTGAAAATTTCTTACTATTTCCTCAGTACTCACTTTCAAGACTGAACAATGTCAATAAGCTAGCTCTTTGATCATTAATACAGAATTAACTTATAAATCATTCAACATTCAGAAATAGTTAAATAAGACAGAAAAAATAGTTTTTATTATTTTTTTTTCTGAACTTGGGAATATATTACATTTCCTAGAGTTATTTTTTCTTGACTTCTGAAATCTATTCATGCATGTAAAATACTTTTATTATTTACACTTGAAATAGTTATTCTAACGAGAGAGTTATTTAAAGTTCCTTACTCAACAAAGAATCTGTAGAAGACATCACTTATAATCTTTTTCTTCATTTTATTTCTAGCATTATAATTATAAAGTGGTGTAGTAAGGGATGTACATGTGTGAGTATGTTGTAATTTCATGGTAGACAAAGTTGTACCTGGAAGTGGGTGTTAGAATAACATAAAACTAAAATATATGGAATTATTTTAGAGTTTGGACATCTTCAAGTGAGGAAATAGATATTAAGGAAGGGAAAATGGGTAACACTTGTGAACAACATTTGATAAAACTATTGCCTATATTAATTCAGAAGGAATCCCTGGGTGGCACAAATGATTAAGTATCTATCTATTAGCCTAAAGTTGGCCGTTAGAGCCCAGCCAGAGGAGCCTCAAAAGGAAGGCATGCCAATACACTTCCAAAACGTCATAGCCTTGCAAACCCTGTGGAACAGTTCCACTCTGCACACATGACATCACCATGAGGCAGAATCAACTGGTAACTATTCTTTTTTCTTTTTCTTTTTTTTTCAAATATTAATTCAGAAGGTACACTTTGTTCCCATCAAGCCTATAACTCTATGCAAACACATTAGCAAAACTTATAATATATGATTGTTGCTTTTCAGTAAAGTTAGTAAAGTTCTACAAGGAGAAGGTGAAAGGAATCAAGAAGTACCTAATTTCTACACAAAGATAAAGAGAAAATAGCCCAGTTAAAAGAAGTATTCTTTCCTTTCAGCCATCTCTTTTTTTCCATATTGCTACAAATTGCCATTACTTAATCGAGGGAGAAAGAGATGTGCATGGCATATTGTTGCTGTTAGTTGCCACAGCGCCAATTCACATTCATAGCAACCCTATGTGTGCAGAACAGAACTGCTCCATGTTTCCAAGACCGTGACCTTTCAGAAGCCGATCACCAGCTTTGTCTTCTGAGGTGCCTCTGGTGAGTTCAAACCACCAACCTTTCAGCTAGTGGACCAATTAATATAATATTCTCCAAATTGCTCAATTACCATGGCAAGAAAAGAAAATTAGCTATGATTATTTGAAGAAGAGATAGGAAAAAAATTTTTCTACTGTTTTTAGGGGATTTTATTGTCCCACCTCCTCCAAACAAACAAACAAACAAACTACCTACATAAAAATTCTGACTAGTCTATTCCTAAAATGAAGACTTTAAAAGTGACCATT
>NW_006921597.1:24720996-24722559 GCF_000298275.1 Orycteropus afer afer | reverse complement strand
TATTCTTTAGGGTTGCATAGTATTCCATTGTGTGCATGTACCATAGTTTGGTTATCCATCTTTCACCTGATGGACACCTAGGTTGTTTCCATCTTTTTGCTATTGTAGATAGTGCTGTGATGAACATGGGCATGATGTCTGTTCTTGTCCTGGCTCTTACTTCTTTAGGATATATAAGTCGTAATGGAATGGCTGGGTCAAATGTTATTTCTAATTCCAACTTTTTAAGGAATTGCCTTACTGCTTTCCACAGTGCTTGTACCATTTGACAGTCCCGCCAGCAGTGTATAAGAGTCCCAAACTCTCCCAATCTCTCTTTATCCTCGCCAGCATTTATTATTTTCTGTCTTGTTGAATTTTGCTACTAGTTCTGGGGCAAGATGGTATCTCATTTTGGGTTGAATCTCTCTAATGGCTAATGTGAGCATTTCTTCATATGTTTGTTGGCTGCCTGAACATCCTCTTTGGTGAAGTGTCTATTCATGTCTTCTGCCTATTTTTTATTTGAATTAATTGTCCTTTTGTTGTTGAGGTGTTGGAGTTTTCTATAAATTCTAGAGATAAGGCCCTTGTCAAATATGTCATTGCCAAATATTTTTTTCCCAATCTGTAGGTACTCTTTTGACTCTTGAAGAAGTCTTTGGAATCACATAAAAATTTAATTTTGAGAAGGTCCCATTAATCTATTTTCTCTTCTGCTGCTTGTGCATTTTGGGTTATGCTTGATAGTCTATTTATGACATATATTAGGGCCCCTAAATTTACCCCTAGTTTTTCTTTGAGAAATTTTATAGTTTTAGGTTTCACATTGAAGTCTTTGATCCATATCTGTAGTTAGTTTTTGCATATAGTGTGAGGTACAGACCTTGTTTCATCTTTCAGCAAATGGAAATTCAGTTTTGCCAGCACTATTTATTAAACAAACACTTCTTCCCAATTTAATGGATTTTGGTGTTTTGTCAAAGATTAGCTGACTATAGGTTGATGAATCTATTTTTGGTTTCTCTATTCTATTCCATTGGTGTATGTGCCTGTAATTATACACATACCAGGCAGTTTTGACTACTGTCGCTGTATTGTATGCCTTGAGATCTGACAGGGTGAGACCTCCTGCTTTGTTTTTCTTCAATAGTGCTTTGCTTCTCTGAGGGTCTCTTTCCTTTCCACATAAAGTTAATGATTAGTTTTTCCATATCCTTAAAGAATGCTGATGGGATCTGGACTGGGATTGCATTGAATGTATAGATTGCTTTAGGTGGAATTGACATTTTCACAATGTTCTATCTTCCTATCCACAAACAGGGTATTTTCCTCCATTTATGTAGTTCTCTTACGGTTTCTTGCATTAGTCTTTTATAGTTTTCTTTCTACAGGTCTTTTGTGTCCCTGGTAAGATTTGTTCTCAAGTATTTAATTTTTTTGTGTAGCTATTGTAAGTGGTATTAATTTTCTTATTTCATTGTCAGCAATCTCTTTGACTGTGAAGAGGAATCCAACCGATTTTTCAATGCTGATCTCATATCCTGCTACGATGCTAAATCTTGCAATTAGTTCCAGTAATTT
>NW_006921597.1:24718496-24719941 GCF_000298275.1 Orycteropus afer afer | reverse complement strand
TCTAGAAATCTGTCCATTTCTTCCAGATTTTCAAATTTGTTGGAGTACAGTTCTTCATAGTATCCTGATATTATCCGTTTTATTTCAGTTGGTTCTGTTGTGACGTCACCCATTTCATTTCTTATTCATGTTTTTATTCTCTCCCTCTTTTTCTTTGTTAAATTTACCAGTAGTTTGTCACTTTTATTATTCTTTTCAAAAAACCAACTTTTAGTCTTGTTGATTTTTTTCTATTGTCGTTCTATTTTCTGTTTCATTGATTTCTGCTCAAATATTTATTTCCTTTTTTCTGGTGACTGTAGGCTTTTCTTGCTCTTCTTTTTGTAATTGTTTGAGTTGTTGGTTTAAAGTGTTGATTTTGGCTCTTTCTTCTTTTTTATGTGTGCATTGATTGCTGTGAATTGGACTCTGATCACTGCATTTGCTGTGTCCCAAAGATTTTGGTATGTTGTGTTTTCATTCTCATTTGATTCAAGGCATTTTTGAATTTCACTTTTTATTTCTTATTTTATCCAGTCTTTCTCAAAGAGGGTGTTGTTCAGTTTCCATAGTTTGCTCTTTTTCCCTTGAGCTCCCTATTGTTAATTTCTAATTTGATAGCATTACGATCTGAGAAGATGCTTTGCAGTATTTCAATATTTTTAAATTTATGAAGACTTGCTTTATGGTCTATCACAGAAAATGTTCCATGTGAACTATATATTGTGCTGTTGTTGGCTGAAGTGCTCTGTAGATATCTAAAAGGTCAAGTTGATGGATTGTATTGTTTAGCTCTTCTTCATCTTTGTTGAGTTTCTTTCCACTTGTTCTATCTTTTATTGAAAGTGGTGAATTAAAATCTCCCACTATGACAGTGGAGTCATCTATTTGACTTTTCAACTCTTTTAAAGTCTGATTTATGTATTTTGGAGCTCTTTCATTGGGTTCATAGATATTTATTATGATTATATCTTCATGTTCAATTGATCCCTTAATCATTATAAAATATAATGTTCTTTTTTATCTCATATTGTGGTTTTTGTCTTAAAGTCAATTTGATCAGAAATTAATATTGCCACACCTGCTCTCTTACAGTTGCCATTTGCTTGATATATCTTTTTCCAACCTTTGATTTTTAGTCTGTTTGTGTCTTTGTCTCTAAGGTGTGTCTCTTTTAGGCAGCATATTGATGGATTTTGTTTTCTTATCCAGTCTGCAACTCTGTCTCTTGCATGGAGCATTTAATCCATTAACTCAGTGTAATTATCAACAAGTATGAATTGGTTGCTGTCAGTTTGTTATGTGTTTTTTCCTGGTGTTGCTTGTTTCTTTGTTCCATATAATTTTCTGTCCTGAGCTCATATGCTTATGAATCTTGTTATCATTTTCTTTGTTTTTATTGTTTTAGTATTTGCTAAATATTTGTGCTTGTCCTCTTTTTTATTGTGATGTGGATATTTGTCATT
>NW_006921597.1:24705517-24718059 GCF_000298275.1 Orycteropus afer afer | reverse complement strand
TTTCTCTTAAGAAATCAGAGCTTATTCTTATTGTTTATACTTTGTAGGTAACTTTTTGTTTTTCCCATGCTGCTTTCAGGATTATTTCTTCGTCTTGGGTTTTGATGAGTTCGATGATGATATGTCTTGGTGATTTTCTTTTGAGATCTATCTTGTTCGGTTTTTTTTGGACTTCCTGAATGGATATATTCTCATCTTTCATCATATCAGGGAAGTTCTCTTCCAAAAATCTTGGAGAATTTTCTCAGTGGTTTTATTTTTCTTTTCGTTTTCTGGAATTCCAGTGACCCACAGGTTATTCCATTTGATGGTAGCCCACATGAACCTTAGGCTTTCTTCATTTTGTTTTGATATTTTTTTTAATTGATCCCTTCCAAAGAAGTATTCAGATATTTTTCTTCAATCTCATTATTTCTGTTTTCCATTGATTTGATTCTACTCCTTTGCCTGTTCAATATGTTATCTATTTCTGAAAATTTTGTACTAATCTTCTGGATTTCTATCTGTAGATTTTGAATCATTTCTAATTTTTCATTTTGTTCTTGTATTTTCTTCCAAAATTGTTGCACAGTTTTGTCTGTATTTTCCTTAATTTTGTCAGTGTTTTCCATGATCTGTCTCTCAATTCTTTGAAGATACCTAAATATAATTATTTTCAATTCCTTTACAGGGAGTTCCTGTGCTGCTTCTTCCTCAAGGAAGTTTTCTGGGTCTATATCCTGCTCCCTTGTTTCTACTGCTTTATCTTGCTTTTTTGTGTGGTGTGTGATTGTCCACCTTCTCTAAGACATTCTGATGTTGTTGTATTTAGATCTCTGTAAACAGTTTGTGAGGAGTAGCCAAGGGTGAGTTAGGCTCTTCTTGGTGGTTGTTTATCATAGCCAGTTGGTGGAGAAGGAAGTGATGGCTCTCACTCAGTAAGTGAAGTTGCAGGAGGTGTGGGTGTAGTTGTGTTGTGTGGACACTGTTTCTGTCTCCCACTCAGTTAGAAAAAAATAACAATTGAATAACCATCAAAAAAGTAAAAGCAGGTGGACAAAATACATACCATGTAATCACACAGGAACAATTAATAAAAGAAGGAAAAAGGGGGGAAATATATATATATCTGGAACGCAACACAACTCACTGCCCTTGCATTGGATTAGATTCACAGTGACCCTTCCTTGGGTTTATGAGCCAGTATCACTATGGAAGTAGATTGTCCATCCTTCCTTCCAGGCAATATCTGAGGAGAGGGCAATAAGAGAAAAGAAGTTAGAGTAGGAGAACAATGAAGAAAAAAAAATGGGAAAAATGCAAAAAGAAAAATAAGGAATGAGGTTAACCACGAGAAGAAGAAAATGAGAACCAGGAACAAAGAAGAGTGAAAAAGCTGAAAACTAGAACCTGGGAAGGGAAGAATGAAGAAGAATAATAAAAAAGACAATGATAATAATAGTAATAAAGTTTAAAACAGACAAAAACTGGGTTGGACAGGACAGTGTACCCACGCTCCATCTGAGCACACAAACTGGGATGGAATTCCTGCTGGCCCAGAAGGTCGGTGGGAGTGAGGGATGGCTGAACCTCCATTCACCAAGAGAGTGTGGGGTATAAGTGTAACAAGGGGAATATTGCACCTTTCCAGTCATCCATGTCTGGAATGTCCTTGCGGTTCCCAGCAAGTGGAGCCTATTCTTAAGTCCCTGGAAGCTGGGAGAATGCTCTCACTTTAAATAGCCAAAATGGTCAAAACACTTTTAAACATTCAAAATGGTTGCACCCTACAGACAAGCAAAAGTCCACGGCTCAGCCTGCCTTCCTCTTTGCTGCTTCCCCTTTCATTCACCTCCACCAGTGCATTCTTCCATGCAGTCCCTGGCTAGCAGGGCTGATTTTTAGGTTAATTGTTAGGTCCTGACACCACTTGGCAATATCCAAACTGTCTGTGCAATCAAGATTGCTGCCAGACCAGCCTCATACATCTCCTTTTTTGGTGTTTTCATGCAAGTTTTTCTACTAATTGGAGTTTAGTCCACTTTGATATCCCTCCTTTCAAAGCTCAGGACTCTGGGATTATCTTCTGTATCTGTGTTAATTGCTTCCCCTTTTCTTTGTTGAAGAGGGTCTTTGCAGTCTTTCTGACTATTCCACCATCTTTCCAGACTCTGGTTAAAAGTGATCATCCTGATGAGTCTCTTTTAATCACAAAGACTGGAACATTCTAGTTGATGTAGCACCAGTAAGATAAAGAACTCAGGGCATGTAGATGCAACCATGGAGCAGGATGTAATCACTTAGATCAGGGCTGTTTTGGTTACTTTGTGCTGCTCTAACAGAAAATACAACAAAAAATGGCTTTAGCTCACAGGAGTTTATTCTTAGAGTTTTGGAAGCTAGAAGTCTGTGGCAAATGTGCCCAACTTTGGGACCTGGGTGAAAGCCCTTCAACTTTGGGCAAATTGCCCAGCTCTGCTTCTTGCTCATGACCCACTGGAGCTCGAGGTGGGTGTCTCTTAATTCAGGCAACTGCTGGCTGCTGAGGCTGATAAATCCAAGATCAAAAACTAAAATGACACAGTCCTGAAATTACCAAACCACATGGAAGACCACTGATTCAAGTCCATTTAGAGTCACAAGAATGGCAGAAAACATGATTGGCTGGTAAATAGCAATTCAGCTACATACTGGATTCAAGTATGCCAAAAGCTATAGACCATTCCCAAAGCTTCTCCTTAAATACTGAAAATAGACTCCATCCCTAAAGCAGCTACTTAGCTACTAATGGAAGATTCTACCATGGAGTTGATCACCAAGCTTATCATGGGGAATAACGATATCCAACTGCACAGCCATTTAACCAGGCCCAGCCAAGTTGAGGCATAACCTTAACTACTACAAGGACATTATATTGAGACTTTCTCACAGAGGAAAAGTAAATTCTTACATGGTCAATTTCTTTTCTTTTTTTTTTTTTTTTTAGAGATGTGTATGTCTTTTTCTGACAGCTTCATACCATATACCCTAAATATACAAAATCAAATTGCTAGATTATATTTTAAAATCTGTTTAAGATGGTATGTATATTGTAAAGTAGAGTGAAAAACTCACTGTTGTCAAGTCATATCCAACTCATAGCAATCTTTCCTTGGGTTTCCGAGGTGATATCACTACGGAAGTAGATTTCCCAATCTTCCTTCTGAGGAGTGGCTGTGGGTTTGAACTGCCAGCCTTCTGGTTAGCAGTCAAATGCCTTAGGTACTATGCCATCAGAGCTCCCATAAGTGGACAGATGAAAGAAAAGGGAAGAACAATAGTTCCTTATAAACAGAAAAAAGGAATGTCTGCTCCTAACTAAAATGCAGTAGCTTTTGGTAGACCAATATATGCACAGCTAAAATAAAAATAAATAAACATGTAAGTATAGAAATAAAACCAAAACAAAAGTCCTTTGCTGCTAAGATGATTCCAACTCATAGTGACCAAATAGGACAGAGTAGAACTGCTCCATAGAGTTTCCAAGGCTGTATTCTTTATGGAAGCAGATTGCCACCTCTTTCTCCCACAAAGCCACTGGTGGATTTGGACTGTCTACTTTCTAGTTAGTAGCAAAACATTTTCCCCACTGCACCACCAGGGGTTTTTATCTACATGAAATAAGGTATTTACTAACTACAGAAAAAAGCTCTACTTAAAGGGAAAAACAATATATTAGACAAAAAAAATTTCATATGGGGTATTTTATGTCTGGGTGCAAGGCAAGAGGCTAAGAGTCTGAGTTACTGATGAGGGTGGTCAGTATTTATTTAGAAAAATCCATCAGAAGTTTTGGCAGTTTTGTTAGTACAGGGCCACAAAAAATAGAGGCTTGGGAGGGCAAGAACTTGGTAAGTTCAAACCACTGTTGAAATCAATGATAAAAGACATAAATTAAGAGAAAATACTTTATGTCCATAAATTCAAAAAAGCCCAGTTGACAATTAAATTGATTTTGGCTCATAGCAAGCAACCCTATGGGTGTGAGAGCAGAACTGTGCTCTGTATGTTTTTTTTTTCCTGATATCTTTTTTTTTTTTTTTTTTAATTTTATTTTCAGTGAAAGTATGCACAGCATAACTTACTTCCATTCCACACTTTCTGGACATAATGATCAGTGACATTAGTTACATTTTTGACGTTCTGTCAACTTTATCCTTATCACTGTTCTAGTTGTTTGAGCTCCTTAGAGCTTGCAGTGTCTGACTTTGCAAAAATAAATTGTCAAGCCTTAGTTCTGAGCTGCCTATGGGTACTCTCAAACTGCCAACCTTTGGTTTGCAACTCAGTGCTTAATCATTTGTGTCACCAAAAATCATACTCTGCCTCCAGCAGCAGATGCGTAACCTTCCCACAAATAAAATACCCCACTGCCATCAAGTTGATTATGACTCATGGCAACCCCACGAGCTTCGGAGCACAAATGTAGAGGGGTTTTCAAGTGCCTAAGGCATTTGACTGCTAACCAGAAGGCTGGCAATTCAAACCTACCAGTCACTTCTCTGAAGGAAGGTTGGGCAATCTACTTCTGTAGTGACAGTGCCTCAGAAACCCAAGGAGAGGTCCCTGTGAGTTGGATCCAACTCGATGGCAGTGGGTTTGGTTTGGTTTTTAATCTTTTAAAAGCAGATCATCAGGTCTTTATTCTGAGTTACGTGTGGATGGGTCTGAACCATCAACTTTTTGTTACAGTCAAATGTTTACCTGCTTGTACCACCTAACTCCTTCTCCAGGTTAATAACCATGAGTAAAATCAATACCAGTCCATTGCTAGGAGAGATTAGGAGTGTTAAAGAGTTATAACTTTACAGCTTAACAAACTAGAAGAAAATGAGTAAACTAAACTCAAAGTAATCAGAAGGGAAGAGACAACAAACAAAAAGATAATAGCAGAAATCAATGTAAGCAGATAAAAAATAAAGATCAATGAAACAAAGCTCATTTTTAAAAGCTCATTAAAATTAATAAAACTCTCATCAGAATGATCAAGAAAAAAAAATAAGGTGCTAATTACCAATGTCCTCAAGAAATTGAGGGCACCAAGACCAGTCATATAGATACTAAAAGGTTAGTAATGGAATATTATAAATAACTTTATGTCCATAAATTCAACAATTTAAATGAAATGGACATATTTTGTAAAGGATGTTGTTGTTTTTGTTGTTGTTATTTGCCATTGAGTCGGCCCCGACTCATAGCGACCCCTCCTTGGGTTTTCGAGGCAGTATCACTACGGAAGTAGGAATGCCCAACCTTCCTTCCGAGGATACAAACCATTAAAGTTTACTTAAAAAGAAATGGATTACTTGAATATTTTTTCAATCTTTTGAAGCAATGAGATATGTACTTAAAATTTTTCTAACAAAGAAAAACTTCAGTCTTGGATGACTTCATTGCAAAATTTTGCCAAATATTTAAGGAAGAAACAATACCCTTTCTATACATATTCAACTAGAAAAATTAAGAGAAGGGAAAATGCCTTAACTCGTTTTATGGTGTCACCATAAAATTACAAAGTTACATCTGCCCCTCATAACCATTGTTCTGGTTTCCTAGTGCTGCTCTGACGGGAATATACCACAAATGGGATGGCCTTAACAAACAGGAGTTTATTCTTACAATTTAGAGGCTTTAAGTCTGAGTTCAAAGTGCTAGGCTCTAGGGGCTGGGTGAAGCCGCTCAGCCTTGGGCTTCAGCTCTGCCTCTTGCTCCCGGCCCACTGGATCTGGGGGCTTTTCTTCACTTAGCTGCTGGCTGCTGAAGCTGACAAATCCAAAGTTGACAAGTAACAAGGTACAGTCCCAATAATACCAAACCACACGGCAGGCTATTAATTCAAGTCCATCGGAAGTCCCAAGATCGGCAGAGCCTGGCAGGCTGCTAAACAATGACTCAGCTATGTGCAGGCATGCAGGGTTCAAGTGTGCTGTAAACTAGAGATCATTCCCAAAGCTGCTTCTTATATACAGGAAGCAGACCATATCCCTAAAGCAGCTACTTAGCTGCTTATCGTAGATTCCACCATGGAATCATCATGTGAAATAACTACCACCAGCTGCCCAGCCACTCAACCAGGCCCAGCCAAGTTGACACACAACCTTAATTACCACAAACATACATACAAAAATCATCAACAAAATATTAACAAATTAAAATTAACAATAATATACAATGAGTAATATATTTTGACCAATTTGAATGATCCAGAAATACAATCCTGATTCAATATTTGAAAATCAATCACTGCAATTCATATTACTAACAAACTGAAGAAGAAAATCTATTTGACCAATTTAATAGACAAATAAAATTCAATGGATAAAATTCATAATATATTCCTGATAAACATTCCGAATCATCTGTGAATAGAAAGGGTATCTAAAAATAACCCACTACTAAACTTGTACCTAACTTGAAACTCAGACTATTGTCTCTCTAAGACTGGGTATAAAGAAACAACTTTTGCTTCTACCATTTCTACTTAAGAGCCAGTAAGTTATTTAAAAAAAAAAAGGGGGTATAAAAAATAGAAAAGAAGAAACAAACTGTATCTATATGAAAAATATTTTATTTTCTATGTAAAAAAAAATCTCAATAATCTCCAAAATGCTGTGAGAACTAATCAGTGAGTTAATAAGGTTATGGGATGCAAGGTCAATGTGTTAGCAATAAATAATTGGAAGTTGAAACTAAAAACCAGGAGCCTATACAATAGCAGCAAAAACATGAAATACTTACGTGTATACTTTACAAAATATGTATAAAATCAACATGATAACATCACAACCACTGTTGAAATGATAGAAGACATAAATTAAGAGAAAATACTATATTTATTGATATCAAGACTTTATATTGTTAAGATATTAATTTGTCACAAATGGATCTATAGATTGGATGAAATTTCAATCAAAACACTAGCATGATTTGTGTAGCATTCTGAAAATAACAATTATGTGGAAATGCAAAGGAAATAGAAAAGCCCAAATAATTTGAAAAAAAGAACAAAGCTTGAGGGCTCACGCTACCTGATTTCAAGATTTTGTAGATAGTCAAGGTAATCAAAAGAGTGCAATATGGGTGTAAGGATCAGCCAATATAGGTCAGTGGAACAAAATAAACATCTCAGAAATAAACCAAATCTTACATGGTCATTTGATTGTTGAGAAAGACCAGAAATAATCCAATGTTGAAAAGGGATACTTGCCAACAAATGGAAGAAGATGAAATGTTCCTTGGAAGCAAGAATGGCCAGACTTTGTTTGACCTACTTTGGTCATGTTGTCAGAAGGGACCATCCCCTGGAGAAGGAAATCATGCTTGGTAAGGGTAAGTAAAAAAGCAGAAGACCCTCAATGAGATGGATTGACACATTGACTGCAATGATGAGCTCAACTATAGCAAGGATTGTGAGGATGGTGCATGACCAAGCAGTAGTTTATTCTGTTGTACAGCTTTTGTTCTGTTGTGTTCTGTACACAGTATGAGTAGCAGTCAACTAGATGGCACCTAATAACAAAAACAACATAGAAAAACATAAACCTCAACTTCTACCTTACACCATATACAGAAATTCATTTGAGGCGAATCATAGACCAAAGCATAAATACAAAAATTGTAATGCTTCTAGAAGAAAACATGAGAATATTTTCATGGCTTGGAAAAGGCAAAATTTTCTTAGGATACATAAGACAGTGCACAGAAAAAAAATTATAAATTATGCTTCATTACTTCAAAACATCTTCACATCAAAAAACAAATAATAGATGTAGCTATTCAGTTCACAAATAAAATATTATTATTTTACTTACAAAATAAAACTACTGAACAATGATCAGATAAATTTAATTCATTTTGATTTTTAATCTGGTAAACTCACCTCAGTGCTTTTCCTATGTAGTCTTTAGATGAGCTACCTCAGCTACAGGACCCAATTTCCTAGGCCCAAGAGAATGTTACTGAAATAGTCTCTCACTTGAGTCAAAAATTCCTACTACAAATTCATCTGAAACTAGTTTAGATGGCATTCATATTATGAAGGCCCATAGAATTAATTTCACCTGGTGGTCTCTACAAAACAGAATCACCTTAAAATAAAATTTACCTTTTCATCTTCTGACTTTTTCTCACTATTTTTTGTCTTTCTTTAATTTTGTGGTACCCTACCTTATAACTCTATTGCCTGTAATCTAGTTGCCAATGAATTGACTCCAACTCATGACAGCTCTAGACTTTATATGCATCAGAGTAGAGTTATGCTCCATAGGGTTTTCAATGGTTAATTTTTCAAAAGTAGATCACCAGACCTTTCTTATGACGTGCCTATGAGTGGACTGGAATTCCAAATTTTTGGTTAACAGCCAGCAAGTTAACTGTTTCTACCACCCAGAGACTCCTTTATAACCTATACCTAACCCTATAATTCTAGCTTCTTCAAGCTATCACTTGTTTTCCTTTTTGTAAGTGTTCACCAGGGTTGTGTAGTAAATAAAGTAATAAATATTAATTACATTATTGGCATTAATAATAATTCCAAGCCTTCATTGTCATGTGTTCTGTAAGAACAAAAATAGTCCATATTATAGCTTTCCTCAATAGCTCCTTGGAATGCTAGTAGAGCCCTCTCCAGAACATTTCCTTCTCACATTTTACTCACACCTTTGCCTGCATCATTGTGGTGGTTAAATTTGTGTGTCAAGTGGGCTGGGCCTGGTTGAGTGGCTGGGCAGCTGAATGTAGTTATCCCCCATAGTGAAACCGGTGATTAACTCCATGGTGGACTCTATTGGAGCAGCTGAGTAGCTGCTTTGAGTATGTGGTCTGCTTCCCATATATAAGAAACAGCTTTGGGAATGGTCTCTAGCTCATGGCACACTTGAACTCTGCATGTAGTAATGTCATTGCCTGCCATGCTCTGCCGACCTTGGGACTTTCAATGGATTTGAATTAATGGCCTGCTGTGTAGTTTGGTAACATCAGGACTGTTTTTAGTTGTCAGCCTTAGGTTTGTCAGCCTCACCAGCCATCAGCTGAGTGAAGAAAAGCCTCCAGCTTCAGTGGGCTGGGAGCCGGAGGCAGAGCTGAAGCCCAAGGTTGAGGAGCTTTCACCCAGCCACTAGAGCCTGGCACTCTGAACTGTCTTAAAGCCTCCAAACTGTAAGAGAATAAGCTTCCGTTTGTTCAAGCAAACATCCCATTTGTGGTACACTTTTTGTTAGAGAAGCACAAAGGTTGCCAAAACAACCATAGTTAATGCTCAGTAATAAGTGTGCTGGATGAAAGAATGGATATGGGAACAATGATAGCAAACTAACATAACTCTTGACAACTTACGAAGTAATTGCAGACATGTATTTCATTTTTCTCTCCCAAGAACCATAGCTTTGGATTAAACCATCTTTTATAAAGAAACTGAGTCACAGAGAAATTAAGAATTGGAAAAGATAGAACAATATACTAAGAGTCATTTCTGCCACCTACTATTTGAGTGATGGTACTAGACTAGTAGACTAGGTGATTGGAGAAGGAGGGCTTATTATTCAGTGTCCAATCCCTCCCAGTATTCTGCGTTGTAGTTTATTTATTTATTTTTTTATTGCTTTTATGATGAATTTTCCCTTCCTTAACACAAATATCTAAAGTAGGTGGCTATAAGGAACAGAAATTTATTTGCTCACAATTCTGAAGACTAAAAGTCCAAGAGACTTGGCCATATTGATTATTTCTGTGAGTCTCTTTCCTAGTTCCTGTATCTGCTGGTGATCCTTCCATTCCTTTACTTGTAGGGGATCCTCACACAAGTGATAGAAAGTCCTCTGCATGCTAATGGGTATCTTTGTATCTATTCTGCTCTTTTTTTATAACTCAGAAGTAATTAGATTTAGAACCATCCTACTAAGACATGATCTAATTAACATAACAAAGAAAACTCAGTTTCTAAATAAGATTATATCCACAGGTATAGGAGTTAGATTAGGGTTCCAACACATGTTTTGAGGGGCAAAATTTAATCTACAACATACAGTTTGGAATGTATCAAATCATACTTTTAATTAATGCTGCATATGACCACTAATATTTTTGTCTAGGATCCCTGGTGTCATAGTGGTTAAGAGTTCAGCCATTAAATGAAAGGTGGGAGCAGTTCAAATTCACCAGCTGCTCCACAGGAGAAGGATGTGTAAAGATTTGCAACCTTGGAAACCCTGTGGGCCAGCTCTCCTCTGCCCTATAGGATTGCTATGAGTCAGCATCAACCTGATGGCTGTGGGGTTTGTCTTTGTCTAAAAAACAAAAGAAAACAAGAAAAAAAAAAAAACCCTTGAAACTAAAGCAATGATATTAAATAAAGAATGTTTAGATAGTTTAATGTAATAAAAACAAACAAACAAAAACCATTGCAAGAAAATAATCACCATCTGGAACTCAATTGTACAACACAAGCATATCCTTTTTTGTAACTTCTGTCACAAAGCCATCTCATGACAGTATATAGACCAAACCTATTTATCCCAGCAATACAAAAGGTTATAAAGTACTTTATAGTCCTAACCTTGCAACTATGAAATTTTATTTTAAAGGTCCTCATGTGTGGTAGTTATGGGATTTTGTTTTTAAGATAATTTCAAATCTGGACTCTCATTTGTTGCTACTGTACAAGGGACAGCAGCTTCAAATCTTAGATAAAGTGCAGTAACCAGCTTACATAAAAGGACAGGTGTTTCCACTTCCCTGTTAATGACTCTCTAAGTGTGGATGATGATGATCCTTATCAGTCATTACTAAATTTACTTCACAGAGATTAAGAATTAAATTACAGTTTCAAGGCTCGTTAGGTCTTGTTAAATTTGTTGAATTGCCCACATGTGTATGTCTTGTCCTCCATTGGGTATCTGTAAAGCAGGTGTTTCAATTCACTGGAAGTTTGTTGCCTTCTATTCTGTCCAAAGATTATTATACAATTGTGCTTGAAATTCCAGGCTGGGTTCTTATATTTGAAGATCAGACTTCAAATAGTTATATTTGACTATTCAAGTTTAGCATAAAGAGGAATAATATGGAAATGGTCTCTTATGGGAGCTTTTAAAAAAGAGTGTTGAATGTGAAATTGAAGGGCAGGATAGGGACCATATTCCAAGCTTAATGCCTTTCTCATTTGTCTCAATATACTGATGCCAAAGAATTCCAAATATAAGTGAAAGTGGAAAGATCTTTTACATTTTTATCCATTCCTATGGGGATGTGTCTCCTAATGCACTCAAAGTACAACTCATTTCTCTTTGTTTGAATGCAGGGGATATTAAACTAAATAAAAATTACTGCTGCTGTAGGTAGACATCCTCCCTACCCCTGTTGTCCACATATTCTTTTCCTTAGCAAGAGGAAAATGTCCCAGACAATGTCACCTTCAATTTAATGCTCTCATTTGAAAACTAAAACCAAATCAAACAAACTATATTTTGGGGTATAAAAAAATAACTAGATCCAGGATTAGATCATATCACTGTCTGGGTTTTAAAACAAATGCTTATATTTGTAAATCAGCCATTTCAAATGTGATTGTAGAATCATACAGCATTGGTAAGGTCAATTAACACACATGGTATATTATTTCACAATATCATGAGATGCTATATCTTGTGTTATATTTACATTAGAATTTTAGAAACAGGATGAGTTCTTACATCAAATGTCTTACAGATATACTCGGAGACAAATCAAGGTCACAGAAAGGGAGAAGATGTGGAGTTTAAACTTCTTTAATACCAGTTTAGTCTCCTCTCCACTAGTAATTAATAGTGAGTTTAGAATGAGACCAAATATCCTACTTGATATTAATAATAACAAAAACATGAAGTAAGAAGCATTTATAAAATTACTCAAGGACTTTCTATCTCAAGAGAAAGAGTGTCAGTAACTTTTCTAAGATCCATGAAACTGAAAATAGGAAACTTGTGAAATAAATGTGAGTTGCATAATGGTCAAAATGCTGAGCCTATAGAGAATTTGCTTGTTGTTGTTGTTATCTGCCATCAAGTCGGCCCCGACTCATAGCGACCCATCCTTGGGTTTCCGAGGCAGTATCACTATGGAAGTAGGAATGCCCAACCTTCCTTCCGAGAAGTGGCTGATGGATTTGAACCGCCAGCCTTCTGGTTAGCAGTCAAGTGCCTTAGGCACTATGCTACCAGAGCTCCCAGAGAATTTGCTTAAGAAGCTAGTATTCCTCACCCCACCTTTAATAGCTGGGAGATGAACACAGCGGTAACTCCTATCACCCAGCTACAAACCCACCATTTTCTCTCAAGGCAAATCAGTATTCAAATATTGAAGAGTTTCCAAAAAAAAGAACTATTACAGCACTACTGAAACAAAGACAATTGAGTTTCCTAAATTATGTATAACTTTGCACGTAGAGTATGACTGAAAAAGGCATAAGAACCTAAATTCTTGATGACATCTTGATACAAGCCAAAAAGATCAACTGGAGTAGGACAAATTTAGTCTAATAATTTATGAAACAG
>NW_006921597.1:24684112-24697247 GCF_000298275.1 Orycteropus afer afer | reverse complement strand
GGTTAGCAGTCAAGTGTCTTAGGCACCATGCTACCAGAGCTCCCAAATATTGCTTTATGATGCAGTAATTTTGCTGATGAAACTTTTTTTTTCACTTTGGAGTCTGTTGAAATTTAAAAACCATAAAAAATTTAAAGTATCTAATAACTAGATTTTTTTAAACATGCATACAATGTTTCCTAAAAAAATTACCAAAGGGTGCATCATGTATAAAATATCACTATGTAGTATTCTACACATAAAAATGCATTTTATATTTATTTATTTTTTTCTGTAGCTTTCCTTTTCCCAAGTGTTTTTTTTTTTAAATCTCAATGTAAAGATGTAGAAAATAACAATCTGTAGATTGTTATTTGTGTACAAAATTAATCACACTAGCAAGCCACTCAATAATGTAATACAACCACATAGGGAATGGTGATGGATTTTTATTCATAATTTAAAAATAGGGAATTCAAATAGAAACATAAATTTATAAATACCACAACTAATGGAAGGACATAAAACCATGTGTAAAGATATTTTAATATCCTCCCTTTGTTCCCTATAAAAAGCAAATGATTTTTTTTTCCATTAGTTTCATAAAAAAATTAAATAACTTTTCATACTTAAATTATACAGGTTACCTTCTACTTTACAAAAAAAAGGAGAACAGTATGATAATGGTTCTACAAAGGAATCAAAACTTATTAATTAAATATTTAGAATGGCAAGTGTTTTTTTTTTTTTCTGATAACTTAATTATTGTCATTATACATGAATCTCTGTATATTTAAATGTATGTGTCAGTTTAAATCATAAACCTATCTGGTGTATCTTTTATAAAAAAATATAATTGCCTCACCTTAATATTCTCAACAGGCAGCAGAGGCTCATATTCCAAATAAGAAACATATTGGTTATAGCATAAAAACAAAGGTCTCCTCTCAATATCCCAATTTGCCTTTAAAAAACTTAAATATATAAATACTTTTTTCATTAATTTTTAGAATATTTTTCAGGTAAAATTTCTAAAAGCATACAGTCTTATAATTTAATAGATTTTTGTCTTTATGATTTTAATATATTTTTTTTCTTAAATTTTTAAATTATCTCTATTATTTTGTGATGTTCTGGTTAAGGATTTCAAAGAATGTCACAATTTTCCTGTACTTTTTTCTGTATTAATTGTACTGCAACTTGCAACCCTGGAAGTGCCCTTTGAAGCCCATTCCAATGTGAATGTGAATCCAGTGGGAGCTATTCTGTCACCAAGGTTTAGTGGATGGCACCTGATGGGATAAACAAACCAGTAGATGTTTCAAGGTATTGATTTAACATAAAATCCCTTTGTAGTTTAAATTCTCATGGTTTTAGAAAATGTTTCCTAAAATCCCAGTGTGAAGAGCGTAGTAATCTCTGAGTCATTTCTGCCCAGTGTAGTGAGAGGTCATATATACAGAATGGAACTTTGCCCAGCAAGACAACTTTCTTGGTTTTAAGATATAGACCCATTAATTGTTACAAGCTTCCACTTACTGAGTCTGGTATGTAGAAATGTGGAGCATCTCTCTATTTTTCTCACACAAAGTAGTTAGAAGTGATCAATCCAAAATCTCAGTATGATCTTTTATAATAATTTGTCTTTTGTTTTTTGCAGAATCTATGAAAATGAACAGATGTGGAATTACAGTGAATATATAATATTTCAACATGTTGTTGTTTGCCATCGAGTCGGCCTTGACTCATAGCGACCCCTCCTTGGGTTTCCGAGGCAATATCACTGCAGAAGTAGGATTGCCCAACCTTCCTTCCGAGGAGTGGCTGGTGGGTTTGAACTGCCAGCCTTCTGGTGAGCAGACAAGTGCCTTAGGCACTATGCTACCAGAGATACCAACATAGCACTAAATATTTAAACTTTGGAGCATTCCAAGCCTTAAGAGAAATTCTGGGGAATTGTTTTCATCCCTTCTTTACTCCCTATTCAACTAGATTTTTATATTTTCAGTTTACGTTAACCTTCTCCTTTAGTTTCCTAGTCCATTCAAGTGATGTGTTTGGCTAGCCAATATTACCTGTTAACACATTGAATTTCCTTGCAGTGATTCAGTAGCTGTCACAGCAATCAGCATGGGAACACCTAAATGCTATAGATGGCTTCCTATTGATTGCTATAAAAACACACAAATAAAATGTGAACTCTAAAAATCTATTTACAGGCATAGATGTAATCCTTAAGTACAGTTTGCTGATTTTCAGCTGGCTTTGCCTGAACAGCTTCTTTCTTTCAAGGACATCCATTACACAACATTTACAATGGAGGCCACAATTACAGGGTGTTTGGGAAACACCTATCCTTTAATAGAAAGATTTTAGCAATCATTATCTTGAATGTAATAAACCTACTTGACCCATGTCATACAATATCCCATAGTCGATGTTTACATAACAAAATACTATTTTGGTGACACAGTGACTGGCAAATTAGAAAATAAACAAAGAAAACAATGGAGCTATATGCCTTAAATTAAATTTCTCTCCTAATACTTTCTAGACATTTGTCCTTAGGCTATCCCAAATTTTTTGAATCTTAGTTCTTTTTTCTGTAACATGGAAATGATAATTCTAGCCACTTCTAAAATATTAGTCGAAAATACCAGAATTCCATGACAACTTAAAGTTCATTTACTCTAATATCTTCACTTTACAAATTTGGAAATTAAAGCCCAGGATCTAGGCTCAGCTGTAGTCTTGAATCTTGCCTGAGAATTGCTAAAGAAAACCCACCTCTATCCAGTTGATTCTGATTCATAGTGATCCTATAGGACAGAATAGAACTGCCTCATAGGATTTCCAAGGCTGCAAATCTTTATGGAAGCTGACTACCCCATCTTTCTCCTGTGAAGTAGCTGGTGGGTTTGAACTACTGACCTTTTGGTTAGCAGCCCAGTGCTTAACCACACACAGCATCATCAGAGTAACTTGAGAGGGAAGTAAGAGAAGTTATTGTTGTTGTTGTTGTTATGTGCCATGTACCCGACTCATAGCGACCCTCCTTGGGTTTCTGAGGCAGTATCACTACGGAAGTAGATTGCCCCATCTTCCTTCCAAGGAGTAGTGTTCACAAATTTAATAACAGGTAAAGCAAGGTCACCTATCGAACAGAATAAATAATGGGTTAATCAGAACAGTTACTGGCTAGAAACAATTGATTATGCCTCTAGTATTATGTACTGAAAGGAACATTGGTGGTGCAGTGGTTATGCACTCTACTGCTAAATAAAAGGTCATTGGTTCACACCCAGCAGCTGCTCCTTGGGAGAAGGATGTAGCAGTCTGCTTTCTTAAGGAAATCACAGTAGAGACCCTGGATAGAGTAGGAGAAAAATGTGGAACACAATTCACAATAATGAAAAAGAACAAGCTTACTGGTCTGATAGAGATTAGAGGAACCCCCGAGACTGTGGCCCTTAGACACTCTTCAGAATTAGAGCTGAACTCACCTCCCTGGCTCAACTTCCAGCCAGACAATAGACAGGTCTATAATGTGAACAGTAACACCAGGGAGTTACACAGTCCTTGGGACAACCAACCATATGAAATCAAAATGGCAGCATTTCTCCAGAGATAAAACTCAGAAGGCAAAGATAGATAGGAAAGAGGGACCAATGGAAAACATAGAGAGTGCTGTTACATTGTGGGGATTGCAAACCATGTCACACACACACACACACACAAAAAATGTATAGGAATTTTTGGATGGAAAACAAATTTGATCTGTGAACTTTCACTCAGATCACAATATTGTTGTTGATCGGTGCTTTGAGTCAGCTCTGACTCATAATGACCCTATGTGCAATAGAACAAAATACTGCCCAGTCATGCATCATCTTTACAATACTTGCTATGCTTGAGCCAATCATTGCAGCCTCTGTGTCAGTCCATCTTGAGGATTTCCCATTTTTGGCTGACCCTATACTTTACCAAGCATGGTATCCTTCTCCAAGAGCTAGTCCCTTGTGACAACATGACCAAAGTACAAGAGACAAAGTCTGGTCCTTCTCACTGCTAAAGAGCATTCTGACCACACTTCTTCACAGTTTATTATTCTGTCTATGGTATTTTCAGTATTCTGTGCCAACACCGCAATTCCAAGGTATAAATTCTTTGGATTTCCTCTTCATTATCCAGTTTCACATGTATATGAGGCATTTGAAAATATCATGACCTGAGACAGACACACCTTAGTCTCCAAAAACTCTCACTCACTGCTGTTGAGTCAGCTCCAACTCATAGCAGCCCCTCCTTGGGTTTCCAAGGCAGTATCACTATGGAAGCCAACGTTCCTTCCCAGGAGTGGCTGGTGGGTTTGAACTATCAGCCTTCTGGTTAGCAGTCAAATGCCTTGGGTACTATGCCACCAGAGTGCTCTTTAACACTTAAAAGAGGTCTTTTGCAGCAAATTTCCCCAGTGTAACATAACATCTGATTTACTGACTGCTGCTTCCATGTGTGTTGATTGTGGATCCAAGTAAAACAAAATCATGGATAACTTCCATCTTTTCTCCATTTATTGTAATATATATTTCTCTATTTATTGTAATATTGGTCCAATTGTGAGGATTTTTATTTTTTTAACATTAAATAGTAATCCATACTAAAGACTATAGTATTTAATCTATTTGGTCATTAAGCACCTCATGTACTCTTGACTTTCAGCAAGCATGGTTGTGTAATATGTATATTGCAGGTTGTTAATGAGTTCTTCTTCATATATTCTAGCTACTTATACTATTTGCTCAGCATACAGTTTAAATAGGTAAAAAAGGATACAGCTCTGATGCACACCATTCTTAATTTTAAACCATGCAGTGCCCTTTAGTTCTGTTCAAAAAACAACCTCTTGGTCTATGTTCAGGTTCCTCATGAGCACAATTAAGAGTTCTGGAATTCCCATTCTTCTCAACATTATCCATAATTTGTTATGATCCACACAGTCAAATCCCTTTGCATGGTCAATACAATACAGGTAAACATCTTTCTCATATTTGTTTTCAGCCAAGATCCATCTGAAATCAGCAATGATGTCTCTCATCCCAGGTCCTTTTCTGAGTCCTTACATTTCTGGCAGTTTCCTGTCAATATACTGCTGAGACTATTTTTGAATTATTTTCAGCAAAACTCTACTTAACTGTGATGTTAATGATGTTTTTCGATGATTTCCACATTCTATTGAATCACTTATCTTTGGAATGGGCACAAATATGGATCTCTTCCAGTTGGTTGGTCAGGTAGCTTCCATATTTCTTTGCATAAATGAGTAAGTGCCTCCAGCACTGCATCCATTTTTTTGAAATATCTCAGTGGATGTTCCATCAATTTGTGGACCCTTGTTTTTCACCACTTCCCTCAAGGCAGCTGCTAAAGAGGCAAGGAAGAGGCATTGCAGAGTAGTAAATTACTTTGTATGGCTTTTCTACCCATAAGTCTTTGTAAACTTCAAGGTGGGATTTGCTATGAGCAACTGAGGAGCTCCTGATTGCTGAAGTTGCCCACCTGGAGTATTTCTGTTGGGCATGGCACAAAACAATGTTCTGGGAGGTGCCCACTCTCTCTCTCAGGTGCTTAGAGTTCTGATGCTGTGATTGGCTAGTTTGACCACCTTTCCGGGCTCAAAAGGAGGTCTGCTGGAGGCAGAACTCTCTCCGACTGCTGGTGGAGGAAGACATGCTGCCAAAAGAGACACGTGCTGCTGGGAAAGAGATGCAAGAGACACGCATCGCTGAGTGAGACATCGAGGGACCAGCACTGCTGGGAAAGAGACTGTGAGAGACTGTTGGCTGAGGGATGATGGGCTGGAGAGAGACTGAGCATTTTTCCTGAACTCAAATTGTAGCTTGGTGCTTCCCTAATAAACCTCTTAATCCGTGAGTTCTGTCTGGCCACTGCAGCAAATTATCAAACCCAGGAGAGAGATGGTGGGTGCTTTGGGAGGAACAGTTGGAGAAAAGACTGGAGGGAGGCAGCATGTCTGGCCTCTCAGGAATAGGCTTTGGGCTATTGGTAGTAATTCTGGCTTCCTCTTGTGGGATTAGAGGAGGTCAGAACATGTGGCCTCCTTGTCGTTTTTGCAGGCATCTTCTGACCTTCTCTAACTATGCAAGTTGTTTGTTGTTATGTGCCATCGAGTTGAACCTGACTCATAGCAACCTTTCCTTGGGTTTCTGAGGCAGCATTACTATGGAAATAGATTGCACAAGAGGAGGACAGAATCACCATTAGCAGCTCAAGGCCAGTTCCCATGAGGCCAGACATACCACCACCATCCAGACCTCTTACCTACCCTGACACCAACCATTCCCACTTGTGGCACCCACCACCTCTTTGCTAGGTTCTATAACTCACTGCAGTGGCCACACAGAACTCATAGTTTATGGGGTTTATTAGGGAAGCAACAGGATATAATTCAAGTTCAGGAACATGCTCTCAGTAGTCTCTCATTTGGCCATCTCTTAGCCAACCATCTTTCTCAGTCTCTCAGTAGCACATCCCTCTCCCAGAAGCATGTGTCTGTCACATCTCTCACAACTTTCTCTCAGTAGCATCTCTCTCATGTCTCTCAGCAGTACATTTCTCTCAGCAGCATGTCTTTCTCAGTCAGCAGTAAGAGAGATTCCTTCTGTCTCTAAGAGGGCTCCTTTTGAGCCTGGCATAACGGCCAAAAAAACCAATCCCAACTTCAGAATTCTACACACCTGAGAGAGAGTGAACTTCCCAGAAAATTACATCATACTTCTTCAATAGAAAATATCCCAGGTGGATAACTTTAACAACCAGGAATTACTCAGTTGCTCAGGGCAAAGTGAGGGTTACAAAGTCTGTGGTTAGAAAAGTCATACCATGTAATATACTACATCACAGCAGCTTATACTTCTTCCTTGTTCATATGCCACCTCCTGAAATAAATGAACAACTACCATTTCTTTATGGTACAGTGACTGTGTATTCTTTCCATCTTCTTTTGATGTTTCTTGCATCATTCAATATTTTGCCCATAGAATCTTTCAATATACCAGCTCAAAGTCTGAATTTTTCCTCACTTCTTTCACCTTGAGAAATGCCAACTATCTTTTCCTTTTTTGGTTTTCTAATGCCAGGTCATCACAGGTTTCATTATAATAATTTGTCTTCTCAAGCTGTCCTTTGAAATCTTCCGTTCAACTCTTTTATATTATTATTTCTTCCATTCGCTTTAGCTACTCTCCATTCAAGTTCAAGTTTCAGATTGTCTTCTGATATCTATTTTGGTATTTTCTTCTTTTCCTGTTCTATTAGCAACTTATTGCTTTCTTCATGTATGATATTCTTGATGTCATCTCACAGTTTTTTTGGTTTCACTCATTGATATTCAATGTATAAAATCTATTCTTCAGACGGTCTCTAAATTCAGAAGATATACAGTCAAGGTCGTATTTTGAATCTCGTGGACTTGTTTTAATTTTCTTCAGCTTCAACTTAAACTTGCATATGAGCTGTTGATAATCTGTTCTGCACAGATGTTGATGATCAGCTCCTGACCTTGTTTTGACTGATGAAATTGAACTTCTCCATTGGCTCTTTCCACAGTTGCAGTTGATTTGATTCCTGTGATAATATCCATGAACCTGGTGAAGTCCATATGTATGGTTGTTGCTTATGTTGGTAAAAAATGGTATTTACAATGAATAAGTCATTGGTCTTGTAAATTTCTATCTTACAGTCTCAGGCTTCATGTTTATCACCAAGGCCATATTTTCCAATTACCAATCATTTTTCTTTGTTTCCAACTTTCGTAGTCCAATCACCAGTAATAATTAATACATCCTAATTGTATGTTTGGTCAATTTCAGATTGTAGAAGTTGGTAAAAGTCTTCAGTTTCTTCATCTTTCGCTTTAATGGTTGATGGGTGATAGTACTATTAACTATTATTCTTCCTTGTAGGTGTATGGATACTATCCTGTCATTGACAGCATTGTACTTCAGGATATATCTTAAAATGTTCTTTTTAATGTCATGCCAGTCCTCTTCAATTTGTCATTCCTGACATAGTAGACCATATGATTATATGATTGAAAATGACCAATACCAGTCCATTTCAGGTCACTAATGCTTAGGATATTTTTAAGCATACCATTTCACTTTTGACAGCTTCCAATTTTTATAGATTCATACTTCATGCATTCCACATTCTGATTATTAGTGGGTGTTTGCAGCTGTTTCTTTCCATTTTGAGTCATGGCCCATTATCAAAAGAAAGTTCTGAAAGCTTTACTCCATCTACATCATTAAGGTCAACTCTACTTTGAGTAGGAAGCATATTTTGAGTGCCTTCCAACCTGAGAGGCTCATCTTCCAGTGCTGTATGTTTCACTGTGATGTTTCATAATGTTTCACTGCTATTCATGAATTTTTATAGTAATATATGAGATAGTGTTTCACTTGTATTCACAGGGTATTCAGTGTCCAATTTTTTCAGAAGTGGATTGCCCTCTTTCTTCCCAGTCTCTTAATCTAGAAGATCCACTGAAACCCGTCCACTGTGGGTGACCCTGCGGGTGGCATAGTTTACAGTTTCATAGCAACACACAAGCCATTACAGGATGACAAACTAACAGATAAGTGGTGGCAAATCACAATAAAAATTAAAAAAAAAAAAATGCAGTCTTGGAAAATCTATGGGTATTTCTATTCTGTCTTGTAAGGTTGCTATGAGTCAGAATCTAATCAATAACAATGGGTTTGGTATTTTTGGTTTAGTATGTGTTAAAGGAGCCTGGTAGGGCAATGGTTAAATGTTTATTTACTAATTAAAAGATTGCTAGTTCAAACCTATTCAGCAGCTCTGAAGAGAAAGTCCTGGGAGCCTGTCCTCTAAAGATTACAGCAAAAAAAAAAAAAAAAAAACAACTACAAGGCAGTTCTACTCTGTCATTTGGAGTCTCCATGAGTTGAAAGCAATATTTTATACTCATCAGGCATATGTCTGAATAGTGCAGTACACAGAAATGTTACTGCAAGAATTGCCACTACATTTGATAAACTTGAAATGCTCCCTGAAATAGTCTGTGATTTTCTCTCCCATCCTGCCATTGATTTTGCAATAACTCTTTTTTTTTTATCCACAGAAGAATATTTTGAAAAATGTCCCCTGCAAATAAGTTGATATGTATTTTCAACCTATTTGTGATAATAATAAAATTGAAATATTTACAACTGAGAGTTAGAAAATCTATTAGACACTGGGGGAAAAATAGTTTTAGTGGTGTATAGCAGTGTTACATTATGCCACATTAGTCCTTATTCCTTAATGTCAGTACTCAATAAAATGAACCTATTAAACCAGGATAACATTCATCACTAACAGTCTGCCAGGGTTTAGAAACAGCTAAAACTTTCTTGAGGCTTAACAACAACAATTTAGAAAAAGAAATAAAATAAAGACAATGCAATGAAATTTCAGAATGCCATCAAACAAGCTATATGCACACATGTGCATACACATATTTTTCTGAACACCATATGAAGTAAGATGTGCATACTGCATGCTCACTGATAAAAATAGCCCGGCCAGCCAAATGCAGACATCCAAAAGAGGCATTAAATACAAACTCAGAGGTCTTAATGTCAACGCTGAGGTTCCCACAGTACAAAGCTGAGATATATTTTATTTCTGTGAGGTTTATGAGGGTAATATGTTATAAATGTGCAGTCAAGCCATAGATAAGCCAGCTACTTTAAGACTGTAGCTGTAGACATTTGCTTGAGAGCAAAAGTGCTTGGGGCATAGTTTTATTGCAGGGTTGTATTTCATCACAATATCTTTCTACTCTAGCTTATAAGAATAAATACAATGGAGCTCATTTTTAAAATCCCCTCAAAGACTGTGGAGAGAAAGTTCTGGTTTACCAATAGCACCCATAACAATGTTGTTGTTTAAAATCTTCTGCATTGAATGAGTACTGAGAACCAGGGACTGCTAGCACTTTGTAAGCAATATTAACTCCTGTAGTCCAGTAGGATATCCAAGTATGTCACTATAAACTATAAATTCTTTATTGAATTCTTTTGACCTCCACTATATATCATATTTGATCAAGTTATGATCATCTTCCATGCCATTTGTATCATCAAATAACCATTTGTTATACCTTTCTTTTTATTTTTCACATCTTTTTTTTTAATTGTGATGTATTTTAATAATTTGTGAAGTATTTTGCTGAGTTTATGAAGTGATACTTTTCTCTATTCGATTGATAATTATAGAATACAACAAGACAAGGACTTGGGAACATGGAAAAGCATTGAAGTAATGATCTGACCTGTGTTTATGAATAAAATGAAGATAAATTTCACCCCATGTGGACTTTTTCTACTGTAGCATTTATCTCAAGAGACCATGTTGTTGTTATGTGCCGTCGAGTCGGACCCGACTCATAGTGGCCCCACCTTGGGTTTATGAGGCAGTATCACTAAAGAAGTAGATTGCCCCATCTTCCTTCCAAGGAGTGGCTGGTCCACCAGCCTTCTGGTTAGCAGTCAAGTGCCTTAGCCACTATGCTACCAAGGTCACACTAGTGTATTATAGCATACTTGAAAGGAGTGGGTGGAAGTGAACTAGGCATCACTTACAGAAAGAGTACTACTACTACTATGTAACAACAGTAATAATAAAAGTTTGTAGCTAATATGTAATTGATATCTGTAATGCTTCAGACAAGGTGTTATGTTCTTTCTACAAATTGTTATAGTAGCATTCACCTACAAAACACAGGTAATCTCTTCCTTATGACATACCTGAGTTAAAATGAATAACACTTTTGACTGGCTGTTGCTTTGTTTGGATTGTTGTGTTGTACATATTATTGTTAGTAATATGTACTACATGCAGTGTTGCAGCACATGATTTGCTGATAGTACCATTCTCAGATATTCACTTGCCGATATTCAAAGATCAGATTTATAAAGATATTAATAATAAAAGACAATAATGATGAAAACTGAAAATAAACAAACAAAAAATTGAGGAATTCAATTTACATCAGAACCTATTTAGCACAGTCATCAGAATGGAACCTCATCATAATTCAGGGAGTAAGTGCATTTATTTGATTAATTGCTTTGTCTAAGTAACTGTCCCCCTTTTTTAGCTAATGCAGGAGCTCTGGTAGCGTAGTGCCCTAAGGCACTTGACTGCTAACCAGAAGGCTGGCGGTTCAAACCCACCAGCCACTCCTCGGAAGGAACATGGGGCAATTTACTTCCATAGTGATATCACTTCGGAAACCTAAGGAGGGGTCGCTATGAGTCGGGTCCGACTCGATGGCACAAAATAGCAACAACAACAATATACGGCATTGTCTATTTGTTAATCATTATTCATCATCATCTAGTTTGTTCTAAAATTTTCAGCAAAATCAAAATATAAATGATGAGAAATGTTAAAACAAAAGAGTAATTTTAGAATTAATAATTTTAAATGAGAAGGGAAATAACATAAATTCTATTGTATGGAGTATAAATGTAATAAAATAGATAATTTGAATTAAGAATAAAGCTTTTAAATTGCTAGATAATAAATAATTTTTACCTAGCAGTTACAAAACAAAAAATTGAGAGGTACTAAGATTTCTCCCTGCTGGTGTACCAGTTGAGTACTTGAATGGTAACTTAAAAGTTCCAGTTCAAAACCTCTTAGACATTCCAAGGGAAGAAGACCTGGTGATTACCTTCTGTAAAGATTACAGCCAAGAAAATCTTATGGGGCAGTTCTACTCTGACATATGGAGTTACTATGAATCAAAATTAAATGCAGGGCACCCAACAAGAACAACAGCAATAAAATTTTATCCCACAAAACCTTCACTACAAATGGGAAAGAAAAAATAGCAATTAAAATTTTATTATATCAAAGATGATAAACACATCGTCAAGGAAATACAATATAGAATAGTAGCTAACAGTAAAGCTTTACTAAAAAAACTCACTATTGTCAAGTCAGATCTGACTCATAGCAACCCCTAATTGGGTTTCTGAGGCGGTATCATTATGGAAGTAGATTGCTCAGTCTTCCTTCTGTGGCTGGTGAGTTTGAACCTCCAGCCTTCTGGCTAGCAGTCAGATGCTTTAGGCACTATGCCACCAGAGCTCTACCAGTAAGGCTTTAGAGTTATGGAATTGTGACTTTATGTCTATTTCCATATTGTATTAGCTATGAGTCTGCCCAGTACTTTCTAAACCCTATCTTTGAAATGAACATAACAATAGTATCTATCTCATTGTTTTGATTTGCTTGTTTTTGGAATAATAATATAAGATAAAACACAAAACATTTAGCACAGAATGGCATATGGAGAAAAAATATTCAACAAATGTATATTAAGCACTTATAAATATAGCTAGGCTACTCCTTTTTACAGATAGTGCTAAGTGCAATGAAGAACATAAAATAGGATCATGTGACAGACTGAATGTGACAGGTGGGTGATATTATTTGTGGGACAATACTATTACTTCTAATAGTGAGAAGAAAAATCTATGTGAAGACCTGGGAAAAAGGGATTCCAGGGAGAGAAAAAAATAAAGAAATGCATGTATCCAAGGAACAACAAATATCAGAGTGGCAAACATTAGTGAGCACTAGACCAAGGAAGAGTTGATGCTTTTGAGTTGTGGTCTTGGTGAAGAATATTGAAAGTACCATGGACTGCCAGAAGAGTTAATAGATCTGTGCTGGAATAACTGTAGCTGGAATTCTCCTTGGAAGCAAGAATGGCCAAATTTGTAGCACCTACTTTGGTTGTTATCAGAAGGGGTCATTCCCTGGAGAAGGCTATCATGCTTGGTAAAGTGGACAGTCAATAAAAAAGGAAAAGAGCCACAAGGAGGTAGACTGAAACAAAGGCTGTAACGATAGGCTCAGGTATAGCAGGGATTGTGAAACTGGCACAGGCCACGGTGGTATTTCTTTCTGTTGTAAATAGGTTCGCTGTGACTTGGAGCCTACTTGATGGCACCTAACAACAACAAATAGAATATGAAATCTGAAACCAATGGCCCCTTAGTTACATGTCAATTCAGTAGCCACATAAATATACAGCTTCATTTTTTTTTTTTTT
>NW_006921597.1:24681382-24683757 GCF_000298275.1 Orycteropus afer afer | reverse complement strand
GGCCGTTCAAACCCACCAACCTCTACTAGGAAGGAAGATTGGGCAATTGACTTCTATAGAGATACTGCATCAAAGAGCCAAGGAGGTGTCACTATGAGTGTGAACTGACTTGACAGCAGTGATATTTATAGGTTTATACACACACACACACACAGATTATTGTAGTTGTTTGGTGCTGTTGACTCTGACTCATAGTGACCCTATATACAACAGAATGAAACACAGCCCAGTCCTGGGCAAGCCTCACAATTCTTGGTATACCTAAGTCCATCATTGCAGCCACTGTGTCAAAAAGGGCCTCCCTCTTTTTTGTTAACCCTCCACTTTACCAAGTATGATACCCTTCTCCAGAGAATGCTCCCTTCTGACCAAAGCAAATGACCAAAAGTAGGTGAGATGAAGTCTGGCCATTCTCACTTCCAAGAAGCATTCCAGCTGCATTTCTTTCAGGACAGATTTATTAGTTCTTTTGGCAGTCCATGGTACCTTCAGTATTTACCAACACCACATCTCAAAGGCATCAATTCTTCTTCCGTCTTCCTTATTCATTGTCCACCTGTCACATGCATGTGAGGCGATTGAAAATACCATGGCTTAAATTAGGCCCACCTTAATCTTCAACGAGACATCTTTGTTCAGCAGCACTTTAAAGAGGTCTTTTGCAACAGATTTGACCATACAATATGTCATTTGATGCCTTGATTGATGCTTCCATTGGTGTTGATTGAAGAACCAAGTAATACGAAATCTTTGACAACTTCAGTCTTCTCTCCATTTATGGTGATGCTGCTTATTGGTCAAGTTGTGATGATTTTCATATTTTTTATGTTGAGATATAATCCATATTGCATATTGTAATCTTCAATCTTCATCAATAAGTGCTTCAAGTCATCCTCACTTTAAGTAAGCAAAGCTGTGTCTTCTCCATATCACAGGTTGTTAATGGGTCTTCCTTCAATCTTGATGCCATGTTATTCTTCATATAATCCAGCTTCTTGGATTATTTGCTCATCATACAGGTTGAATAAGTATGGTGAAAGGAAGCAACTCTGACACAATCTCTTCCTGACATTATACCATGCAGTATCTCCTTGTTCTGTTTGAAAAACAGCCTCCTGGTCTATGCACAGGTTCCTCATAAGTACAAGTAAGAGTTCTGGAATTCCCATTCTTCTCAACGTTAGCCATAATTTGTTATGATCCACACAATCAAATGTTTTTGCATAGTCAACAAAGCACAAGTAAACATCTGTCTGTTATTCTTTGCTTTCAGCCAAGATCCATCTGACATCAGCAATGATATCCCTTATTCCACATCCTCTTCTGAATCCAGCTTGTAGTTCTGGAAGTTCTCTGTCAATGTACTGTTGCAACTGTTTTTGAATTATCTTCAGTAAGATTTTATTTGCATGTGATATTAATTATATTGTTTGATCATTTCCACATACTGTGGGATCATTTTTCTCTGGAATGGGTACTAATATGGATCTTTTCCAATCACTTGGCCAGGTAGCCATCTTTCAAATTTCTTGGCATAGACAAGTGAGTGCCTCCAGCATGGCATCCATTTGTTGAAACCTCAACAGTGGGTATTCTGTCAATTCCTGGAGCCTTGTTCTTCAGAAATTCCTTCAGTGCAGCTTCAACTTCTTTCTTCAGTACCACTGGTTCATGATCATATGTCACCTCCTGAAATGGATGAACATCCACCATTTCTTTTTGGTACAGTGACTGTGTATTCTTTCCATCTTCTTTTTATGTTTCCTGCATCATTCAATATTTTGCCAGAATCTTTCAGTATGGTAACTCGAGACTTGAATCTTTCTTCAGTTCTTTCAGCTTGAAAAATTTTGAGCATGTTCTTCCCTTTGGTTTTCCAACTCCAGGTCCTTCCATATTTCATCATCATAATTGACAGTGTCTTCTCCAGCTTTTCTTTGAAATCAGCTCTTTTATCTTGCCATTCTTTCCATTTCCTTTATTTTTATTTATTTATTTATTTATTTTCTTTCCATTTGCTTTAGCTACTCTCTGTTCAAGGCCAAGTTTCAGAGACTCTTCTGACATTCATTTGGTCTTTTCTTCCTTTCCTATCTTTTTAATGATTTTTGCTTTCTTCATGGATGATGCTCTTAATGTCATCCCAAAATTCCCTTGGTTTTCAGTCACTGGTGTTCAATTTATCAAATCTATCCTTTAGATGGTGTGATGGTTAAGTTTGTGTGCCAACTTGGCTAGGCCTGGTTGAGTGGCAGGGCAGCTGGTGGTAGTTATTACCCATGATGAGACTGGCAATCAACTCCATGGTGGGACTTACTACAAGCAGCTGAGTAGCTGCTTTAAGGATGTGGTCTGCTCCCCATTTATAAGAAACA
>NW_006921597.1:24667737-24680721 GCF_000298275.1 Orycteropus afer afer | reverse complement strand
ATAAATGGTTGGTGAAAGGGCTGGAGGGAGGCAGCATGTTTGGCCTTGCAGTAATAGGCCTTGGGTTACTGCTGTCTTCCTCTTGTGAGATTAGAGGAGGTCAGAACATGTGGCTTCCTCGCCGTTTTTTCAGGGACTTACCATAGACTTGAATTAATGGCCTGTTGTGTGGTACGGTAACATCGGGACTGTGCCATTTTATTTGTTGACCTTTGGCTTGTTAGCCTCACCAGCCAGTCACTGCCTGAGTGATGAGATGTGTCTAGCTTCAGCGGGCAGGGAGCAAGAGGCAGAGCTGAAGCCCAAGTTTGAGGGGCTTTCACCGCCCCTAGAGCCTGGCATTTTGAACTTGGACTTAAAACCCCTAAATTGTAAGATAAACTCCAGTTTGCTAAGGTCATCCACATTTGTGGCATATTTCTGTCAGAGCGGCACTAGGTAACCAGAACAGATGGTCTCTAAATTCAGGAGGGATATAGTCAAGCTCATATTTTGGCTCTTGTGGACTTGTTTTAATTATCTTCAGCTTCAACTTGAACTTGCATTTGAGTAGTTGATGGTCTTTTCCACAGTCAGCACTTGGCCTTGTTTTGGCTGAAGTTATTGAACTTCTCCATTGGTTCTTTCCACAGATGTAGTCAATCTGATTCCTATGTACTCCATTTCATGAAATTCAAGTATACAGCCACCATTTATGTTCTTGAAAAAAGTTATGTGCAATGAATAAGGTATTAGTCTTCCAAAATTCTATCATTCAATCTCCAGTGTTATTTCTATTTCCAAGGCCATATTTTCCAACTACCAGTGATTCTTTTTTATTTCCAACTTTTGCATTCCAATCACCAGTGATAATCAATACATCTTGATTGCATATTTTGTCAATTTCAGACTGCAGAACTTGGTAAAAATCTTCAGTTTCCTCCTCTTTGGTTTTGGTGGTTGGTGCATAAGTTTGAATAATAGAAACATTAACTGGTTTTCCTTGTAGGCATAAGGATATTATCCTAACACTGACAGCATTGTACTTCAAGATAGATATTGAAACACTCTTTGGGATGATGAATGTCACACCTTTCCTCTTCAATTTGTCATTCCCAGAATAGTAGATCATATGGTTATCTGATTCAAATGGCCAAAGCAATTCATTTCAACTCACTAATGTATAGGGTGTTAATCTTTTGCATTCCATTTCATTTTTGACAACTTCCAATTTTCCTAGATTCATACTTCATACATTCCACATTGTTTATTAATGGATGTCTGCTGCTGTTTCTTCTCATTTTGAGTCATGCCACATCTTTAAATGGAAATCCCAAAAGCTTTACTCTATCCACATCATTAAGGTCAGCTCTACTCTGAAGAGGCAGCTCATCCCCAATCACATTTTGAGTTCTTTCCTATCAGAGGTACTCATCTTCCAGCATTATATTGGACAATGTTTCAGGGCTTTTCATAAAATTTTTCAATCATATATCAGACTGTGTTCCACTGCTATTCATAACGTTTTCACTAGTCAATTCTTCTAGAAGTGGATGGCCTTTCCTTGTTTTGAGTCTGTCTTAGTCTTGAAGCTCCACTGAAAACTGTCCACCATGGGTGACCCTGCTGATATTTGATATACCAGTAGCATAGCTTCCATCCTGACAGCAACATGTAAGCCACCACAGTATGACAAACTGACAAACAAGTGCTGGTATGTGTGTGTCTCTGTGTGTGTGTGTGTGTGTGTGTGTATATGTATATATATATATATATATTTGAATATATATGTATATATTTGAATATATATATAATTTGAATATATATATTTGAATATATATATATATATTCAGTATAATATATGCATGACTCAAAATGAGAAGAAACAGGTGCAGACATCCATTATTAATTGGAGCATGGAATGTACAAAGTAAGAATGTAGGAAAATTGGAAGTTGTCAAAAATAAACTGGAATGCATAAAAATTGACATTCTAGGCATTAGTGAGTGAAATGGACTGGTTTTGGCCATTTTGAGTCAGACAATTGTATGATTTACTATGTCAAGAATGACAAATTGAAGAGGAATTGTGCAGCATTCATCATCACAAAGAATGTTTTAAGATCTATCCTGAAGTACAATGCTGTCAGTGAAATGATAACATTCATATGCCTACAATGAAGACCAGTTAATACTACTATTATTCAAATCTACACACCAACTACAAAAGCCAAAGAGGAGGAAATTGAAGATTTTTACTAACTTCTGCTGTCTGAAATTGATCAAACATGCAATCAAGATGTGTTGATTATCACTGCTGATTGGAATGCAAAAGTTGGAAACAAAGAAGAATCATTGGTAGTTGGAAAATAAGGCCTTGGAGATAGAAATAACACTGGCGATCACATGACAGTACTTCACAAGATCAATGCCTCATTCATTGCAAATAACTTTTTTCAACAACATAACTGATGGCTATACACTTGGACTTCACCAGATGGAGTAAACGGGAATCAGATCAACTACATCTGGGGAAAGAAATGAGAGGGAAGCTCAATATCTTTAGAAAAAAACAAGGCCAAGAGCTGACTGTGGAACATACCATCAGTTACTCATATGTAAGTTCAAGTTGAAGCTAAAGATAATTAAAACAAGTCCATGAGAGCCGAAATAAGACCTTGATTATGTTTCTCCTGAATTTAGAGTCCATCCAAGGAATATATTAGATGCACTGAACAACAATGACCAAAAAACAGAGGAATTGTGGGAAGACACAAAAACATCAGCCATGAAAAAAGCAAAAGATCATTAAAAAACAGGATGAGAAGAAAAGACCAGGTGGATGTCAGAAAAGCCTCTGGAATTTGCCCTTGAACAGAGAGTAGCTAAAGCAAATGGAAAAAATGACAAGATAAAAGAGCTGAACAAAAGATTTCAAAGAAAAGCTGGAGAAGACACTGTCAATTATTATAATGAAATGTGGAAAGACCTGGAGTTAGAAAATCAAAGGGAAGAACATGCTCAACATTTCTCAAGCTGAAAGAACTGACAAAAAGATTCAAATCTCTAGTTGCCATAATGAAAGATTCTGGCAAAATATTGAACAATGCAGAAAACATCATAAGATGGAAGGAATACACAGTCACTATACCAAAAATATTTAGTCAATGTTCATACCTTTCAGGAGGTGATATATGATCATGAACCAGTGGTATTGAAGGAAGAAGTTGAAGCTGCACTGAAGGAATTTTTGAAGAACAAGTCTCCAGGAATTGACAGAATACCCATTGACATGTTTCAGCAAATGGATACCATGGTGGAGGCACTCACCAGTCTATGCCAAGAAATTTGGGTGACAGATACCTGGCCAACTGACTGGAAGAGATCCATATTTGAACTCATTCCAAAGAAAGGTGATCCAACAAAATGTGGAAATTATCTAATAATATATTTAATATCATATTCAAGAAAAATCTTGCTGAAGACAGTTCTAAAACTGTTGCAACTGTATATTGACAGAAAACTTCCAGAACTACAAGCTAGATTCAGAAGAGGACGTCAAACCAGGGATATCATTACTGATGTCAGATGGGTCTTGGCTGAAAGCAAAGAATACCAGACAGATATTTACTTGTGTTTTGTTGACTATGCAAAATCATTTGATTGTGTGGATTGTAACAAATTATGGCTAACATTGAGAAGAATGGGAATTCCAGAACACTTATATTTATGAGAAAACTGTACATAGACAAGCAGGCTGTCTTTCAAATAGAACAAGGCACTACTGCATGGTTTAAAGTCAGGAAGAGAGTGTGTCAGAGTTGTATCCTTTCACCATACGTATTCAACCTGTGTGCTGAGCAAACTATCCAAAAAATTGAACTATATGAAAAACACCATGGCATCAAGTTGGAGGAAGACCCCTCAACAACCTGCAATATGCAGATGATACTGCTTTGTTTGCTTAAAGTGATGATGATTTGAAGCACTTACTGATGAACATTAGAGACTTCAGTCTGCAGTATGGATTACATCTCAACATAAAGAAAATGAAAATCCTCACAGCTGGACAAATAAGCAGTATCACGATAAGCCGAGAAAAGATTAACATTTTCAAGTATTTTATATTACTTTGTTACCCAATCAACACCAATGGAATTGCACTGGGAAAATCTGCTGCAAAAGACCTCTTTAAAGTGATAAAGAGCAAATATGTCTCTCTGAAGACTAAGGTGTGCCTAACCCATGTCATGGTGTTTTCAATAGCCTCATATGTATGTGAGAGCGATACAGTGATTAAGGAAGACAGAAGAAGAGTTGATGTTTTTGAGTTGTGGTGTTGACAAAAAATATTGAAAGTGTCAGTGACTGCCCAAAGAACTAACAAATCTGTTCTTGAAGAAGTACAACTGGAATGCTCCTTGGAAGCAACAATGGCCAGACTTTGTCTGACCTAGTTTGGTCATATTGTCAAAAAGGACCATTCCCTGGAGAACGATATCATGCTTGGTAAAGTGGAGGGTCAATGAAAAAGGGGAAGGCCCTCAACGGGATGGACTGACACAGTGGCTGGAATAATCTGCTTAGGTATATCAAGGATTGTGAGACTGGCACATGAACGGGCAGCATTTCTTCCTGCTGTATATAGGGTCTCTATGAGTTGGAGCTGACAACAACATAATACGTACACTTAAATGTAAATTCTTAAAAATAAATTTTAATGCTATATTGTTTTGTTACAAAAGCTATGTGAATTTGTTAGAAATTTTGTGTTATTTTAACATCCCTAGTACTTCTTTAATAAAATCGATGGCTTGCCTAATAAATTTTAAATGTCAATTTAAAGACATATATTTTCTTCTTAGAATAGGTTATTTCATTTACATAAGCAGAAAGAAGCTACAGGAAAAAAGCAAATGGGACAAAAAGAAAGAATGATTATCAATATGAAATATGATACTAACTTTTTGGAAGAAGTAAGGCAATGTTTTTTAAACTACACATTTCTCTAAAATTCATTTCAAAAATGAGAAAGTAAAAGTTGCAGTCTACATATCATTATTATGGGTTTCTTTCTAACATAAAATGAGGAAAAACAATCTGATTAAGTAGTTTTTCTTCTTATAAAACCCTGTTGTGATCAGAGTAGTGTAAGATTGGGAAAAATAGTTTAAAATTCCACAATAACAAAGATTTTATGACTTTTCATTCATAGATTATATATTTTTCCTCCAAATATCTATACAGTATAAATAAGAAATAAATTATTTACCAACTTTTCTGGCTTCATTTGGAGGATATGTAGCCTTTAAGCCCAGAGAAAGCCTGGGACCAAATCACAACCTAAAGTATCCTGTTTACTAACTTTCCATTACTTTAGTTTAACAACATTCTTCCTAATATTTTTTTCATTTAAATACTTGTCGTAATTCTTTCAGAACTCACTAATTAACTGGCCTGATATCTGTGAGTAGATATAAGTATACATACCTTCCTTTATTGTGATGCTTGAAGATGTTGTAGATGTGCACAGTAAGAGCTATTCTCTTCACCTTACATGGCAGTAAGAGGGGAACTCTGCAATGTCCAACCTTGCTAAAACAGAAAACAAAGAATCCAATTCTTGATTTTAATCCTATGTATAGTACTACATGTAAGCCATCAAAGTACAGCAAAATGGCACATGGGTGGTAGATATACAAAGCTAGTTGTTATTTGCTATACAGTCAACTCTGAACAATGGATACATTGTAGAAAAAAATAATGAAACACTGACTAGTCCTGAAGCATCTCCTTAGGCTTTCATATGTTAGACCCCATTATTGTGGTTATTACATCAATTTATCCCACTGAGGGTTTTCCTTGTTTTTTGCTGAAGCTCTAATTTTCCAAACACAATATTCTTTCTAGAGATTATTGATTCTCAATGATGAGTCCAAAATAAGCAAGGAAGAGGTTTTCCAACTTCACTTCTAAGGAGTATTCCACTATATTTCTTCAAAGACTATATCTATTCATTCCAAGAAGGTTTTTAAAAAGCTGAAGGCTTCTGAGCAAGCATAAACAACCTACTGTATATTCCATCTGCAAAATCCCAAATGGCTACACTATAGAAGATGCTAAAAATGTTGATGCCATGATTTATGATATATCTTCTATTAGAAGATTGAGATGACAAAGTTCTATCATAATTTTAGAGCTTCAGTTATATAGATAACTATTCAACTGGGAAAGAAAAAAAACAAAAAACAGCAAGCTAATTGCTTTCACCCGGAGTGGTAGAAAGAGTGAGCACTTCATACAACTGATTTGGTTTTATGCACTATTATGCAGGTTGAAAAATATAAATGTACAATAATAAAGTAATGATAATAGCCATGTTCCATTTTCCTTTTCTATCTTAATAGCTCCAGGTAGGAATTTTACTGTGTATATAAATCATTAGTCTTCAGCAGCCACTCATTTCTCTAGTTATTCTTAGGCTCCAAAGCAGTTTTATTTTGCTAAGAGCAATTCCCAATTGCCTTTGGAGTGATGGCAGGGGTGAGGGAGGATTCAAATTAGCTTCAAGGTACATTTACTTCTATTACTCAGGAAATAACACTCACATGACATATAGGCCATTTCCTAGTCAAATACTAATTTACAATCTTCCTGTATCAATATAACCAGCATGTACTGCTAAGTCTTTTCAGACTGGGTTTGATTCAATAATAGAAACCAAGAATTTTAGATGACTCGGAGTTGACTCATGAACAACGATAACAACAACAACTCTTCCCTCACAATTTAAAAAGATAACCAAGGACAAATTTCAGCAAGGAGCCCAGAGGAATGCCTACATGATAAATTGTTGTTGTGGGGTTCTCTTGATTAGATTACAATTCGTAGTGACTCCATGTGACAGAATAGAACTGTGCCAAGTGGTTTTCTCAGCTGTAGTCTTTATAAAAGCAGATTACCAGGCTTTCTCCCACAGAGCTGCTGGGTGGATTTGGTCACCAACATTTTGTTTAGCAGCAGAGTGCTTGATCGTTTATGTCACCAGGGCTTCCATATAATAAACCAAAAACCAAAACCCATTGCTGAGTTAAGTCCAACTCATAGTGACCCTACATGACAAACAAGAGTTTCCCTATAGTGTTTTCAAAGCTGTAACTCTTTATAAAAACTAATTATCACATCTTTCACAGGTGAAGCAGCTGGTGGGTTCAAACAGCTAAACTTTCAGTTAGGAGCTGAGTATTTTAGCCACTTTACCACCAGAGCTCCTTATATAATAAATAGTGTTCCCTAAATGAAGCCAAATGAAATATCAAATGAATTTCAAGGGTTTAATTGATTTACTAATCCACTTCAATCAGAAATGTTATGAAAAGGAAATTAATTGTTATCAATAGATCTTGGGCAAGCTATTGAAAAATTCTGGATCTTAATTCATTTTACTAAGGTTAAATGTTGGGGTTAAATGTTGGGGTTTCCATAACTTTCATGTTCCTATATGCAAGTATTTAGGATACAATAAAGTCCAAAATAGCTTTTTGAAGAAATAAAATATTACCCTTTTCAAAGCTTTCTTAAACTTTGTGTTTATTTTTCCTATACAAAGATGTTGTAACTGTTGTTAGGTGACATCGAGTCATCTCTGACTCATAGAGACCCTAAGCACAACAGAACCAAATACTACCCAGTCCTGTGACACCCTCAAGATCTTTGTTATACCTGAGTCCATTGTTACAGCCACTGTGTCAATCTATCTTGTTGATGGCCTTCCCTTTTTTCATTGACCCTCCACTTTACCAAGCAAGATATCCATCTCCAGGTAATGCTCCCTTCTGACAACATGACCAAAGTAGGTGAGATGAAGGCTGGTCATTCTTGCTTCCAAGGAGCATTCCAGCTGCACCTCAAGGACAGATTGACTAGATCTTTTATCAGTACACGGTCATTTCAATATTCTTCACCAACAGCACAACTCAGAAGCACAACTCTTCTTTGGTCTTACTTATTCATTGTCCAGCTCTCACACACATAAGAGGTGATTGAAAATACCACAACTTCTGTCCGATGCACCTTAGTCTTCAAGGAGATATCTTCACTCTTCAGCATTTGAAACTCTTTTGCAGCAGATTTGCCCAATGCAATATGCCATCTGATGTCTTGACTGCTGCTTCCATTGGTGTTGATTGTGTTGCTGTTGTTGTTGTGCGCCGTTGAGTCATACCTGACTCATAGCGACCCCTCCTTGGGTTTCTGAGGTGGTATTACTATGGAAGTAGATTGCCCAATATGAAGTCTTTGACAACTTCAATCTTGTCTCCATTTATTGTGCTGCTCCTTATTGGTCCAGTTGTGAGGATTTTTGTTTTCTTTATATTGAGGTGTAATCCATGCTGCAGACTATAGTTTTTAATCTTCGTCAGTAAGTGCTTCAAGTCATCCTCACTTTCAGCAAGCAAAGTTGTGTCTTCTGCATATTATAAGTTGCTCATGAGTTCCTCCAATCCTGGTCTACATTCTTCTTCATGTAATCCAGCTTCTTGGATTATTTGCTCAGCATACATATTGAATAAGTATCGTGAAAGGATACAACCTTCACATGCTCCCTTCCTGATTTTAAACCATGAAGTACCCCCTTGTTTTGTTTGAAAGATATCCTCATGGTCTATTTATGTACAGGTTCCTCATGAAGACAATTAAGTGTTTTGGAATTTCCATTCCATTTGCTTTAGCTACTCTCCCCCTAGAGCCAGGAAAAGGAAGGAGAGGAGTGGAGCAGCCAGGGCCCACAGGAGCAGTAGGATCCTGGTAAGGGGTGGGAGGCAGGGCTAGGCTCCAGCTCCCTAGAGCCAGGAAAGGGAGTGAGTAGAGCGGAGTGGCTGGGGACCATAAAGTGGCAGGTTCCAGGTAGGAATTAGGAAAGAGAGGGTGCAGAGGTTTCCAACAGTAAGGGAGACAAACTTGTCTGTCAGTTTGTCATCCTGTAAG
Organism: Orycteropus afer afer; assembly: GCF_000298275.1. Taxonomy (NCBI): domain Eukaryota; kingdom Metazoa; phylum Chordata; class Mammalia; order Tubulidentata; family Orycteropodidae; genus Orycteropus; species Orycteropus afer. The sequence continues at coordinate 24,671,755 of NW_006921597.1, read as the reverse complement.
GCATGTACATTGCTGTGAGGCTTGAGGCTGTTCCACTTGTGTTTCAGACACCAGCAGAGTTGCACATGGTGCACAGGTTTCAATGCAGCTTACAAAATAGGAAGAAAGAAGAAGCCTTCCACTTCTCAAAAATTGGCCAGGTAAAAATTTATGAATAGCAGAAAAACAGTGTGTGAGACATTACTGGGAAACTTTAAGAGTAGCTTGGAAATATTGTCTGACACAGTGCAGGAAGACTAGCCCATTGGGTTGGAGGCACTCAAAACAGGACTGGGAAAGAGCTGCATCATCAGAGTAGAACCACCCTTCCTGTTATGGATAAAGTAAGTCTTTCAGGACCTCCATATGCTGATGTGGCATGACTCAAATTGAAGAGAAACAACTGCAAACATCCATTAATAACCAGAACATGGAATGTATGAAGTATGAATCTAGGGAAATTGGAAGTTGTCAAAAATTAAGTGGAACTCATAAAGATTGATATCTTAGGCATTAGTGAGCTTTAGTGGACTGGCTTTGGGCACTTTGAATCAGAAAACCATGTGATCTACTATGCCAGGAATGACAAACTGAAGAGGAATGGCATGGCATTCACCATCACGAAGGATGTTTCAAGATCTGTTCTGAAGTACAATGCTGTCACTGATAAGATAATATCCATATATCTACAAGGAAGACCCATTAATACTACTATTATTCAAATTTATGCACTAACCACCAATGCCAAAGATGAAGAAATTATAGATTTTTATCAACTTCTGCAGTCTGAAATTGACTGAGCATGAAATCAAGATGTATTGTTACTTATCACTGGTGACTGGAATGCAAAAGTCAGAAGCAAAGAAGAATCAGTAGTAGTTGGAAAATTTGGCCTCAGTGACAGAAATAGCACTGGAGATTGTATGATAGAATTTTGCAAGACCAATGAATTACTCAGTGCAAATACCTTTTTTCAACAACACAAACAGTGGCTATACAAGTGGACTTCACCAGATGGGATACACAGGAATCAGATTGACTATGTCTCTGGCAAGAGAAGAGGAAAAGCTCAGTATCTTCAGCAGAAACAAGGCCAGGAGCTGATTGTGGAACAGACTGTCAACTGCTCATATGGAAGGTCAACTTGAAGTTGAAGAAAATTAAAACAAATCCATGAGAGCCAAAATATGACCTTGAATATATCCCTCCTGAATTTAGAGACCATCTAAAGAATAGATTTGATGCATTGAACACCAATGACCAAAAACCAGAAGAATTGTGGGATAACATCAAAAGCATCATGCATCAAGACAGCAAGAGGTCATTAAAAATATGAGTGAGAAAGAAAAGACCAAAATGGATGTCAGAAGAGAATCTGAAACTTGCCCTTGAGAGAAGAGTAGCTAAAGAAAATGGAAGAAATGACAAGACAAAAGAGCTCAACAGATTTCAAAAAGCAGCTTGAGCAGACAAAGCCAATTAATATAATGAAATGTGCAAAGACATGGAAAATCAAAAGGAAAGAACATGCTTGGCATTTCTCAAGCTGAAAGAACTGAGGAAAAAAATTAAGCCTCAAATTGCAATATTGAAAGAATCTATGGGCACCTGACTGCTAATCAGAAGGCTGGCGGTTCAAACCAACTAGCAACTCCTTGTAAGGAAGGTTGGGCAATCTACTTCCATAATGATACCATCTCAGAAACTCAAGGAGGGGTTGCTATGAGTTGGGTCCTATTCGATGGCACATAGAAACAAACAGCATGGGCAAAATATTAAATGATGCAGGAAACATCAAAAGGAGACGGAAGGAATATACAGAGTCACTGTACCAAAAAAACTGGTTGATCTTCATCCATTTCAGGAGCTGGCATATGTTCAAGAACCAATGGTATTGAAGAAAGAAGTCAAAGCTGCACTGGAAGAATTGGCAAAGACCAAGGCTCCAGGAATTGACAGAAAACCCAAGGAGATGTTTCAACAAATGGATGCCCTTCTGGAGGCACTTCCTTGGTTATGCCAAGATATTTGGAAGACAGCTACCTGGCCAACTGACTGGAAGAGATTCATATTTGTACTCACTACAAAAAAAGAGGTGATCCCACAGAATGCAGTAATTATCAAACAATATCATTAATATCACATGCAAGGAAAATTTTGAGGAAGAAAATTCAAAAATGGTTACAGCTGTATATTGACAGAGAACTTCAAGAATTGCAAGCTGGATTCAGAAGAGGACATGGAATGAGGGATATCATTGCTGATGTCAGATGGATCTTGGCTCAAAGCAAAGAATACCAGAAAGATGTTTACTTGTGTGTTATTGACTATTCAAAAGCATTTGATTGTGTGGATCATAACAAATTGTGGATTACATTGAGAAGAACAGGACTTCCAGAACACTTAATTGTACTCATGAGGAGCCTGTATATAGATCATGAGGCTGTCATTCGAACAGAACAAGGGGACACTGCATGGTTTAAAATCACAAAGGGAGTGTATCTGGGTTCTATCCTTTCACCGTACTTATTCAGTCTGTATGCTGAACAAATAGTCCAAGAAGCTAGACTATACAAAGTAGAATGTGGCATCAGGATTGGAGGAAGAATCAGTAACAACCTGAAATATGCTGACAAAACAACTTTGTTTGCTGAAAGTGATGATGACTTGAAGCACTTACTGATGAATAGTGAAGAATACAATCTACAGTATGGATTACATCTCAATATAAAGAAAACCAAAATCCTCACAACTGGACCTATAAGCAGCATCATGATAAATGGAGAAAAGATTGAAGTTGTCAAAGACTTCACATTGCTTGGTTCTACAATCGATGCCAACGGAAGCAGCAGTCAGGACATCAGACAATGTATAGCACTGGGCAAATCAGCTGCAAAGGACCTCTTTCAAGTACTGAAGAGTAAAGATATCTCCTTGAGGACTAAAGTGTGCCTAACATAAGCTATGGTATTTTCAATTGCCTCATATGTATGTGAGAGCTGGACAATGAATAAGGAAGACCAAAGAAGAATTAATGCTTTTGAGCTGTGTGTTGGCAAAGAGTGCTGAAAGTACCATAGACTGCTGAAAGAACTAACAGGTCTGTCCTACAGGAAGTGCAGCCAGAATGCTCCTTGGAGGCAAGAATGGTCAGACTTCGTCTCACCTACATTGGTCATATTGTCAGAAGGGACCATTCCCTGAAGAAGGAAGTCATGCTTGGTAAGGTGAAGGGTTGACGAAAGAGGGGAAGGCCCTCAATGAGATGGATTGACACAGTGGCAGCAACAATGGGTTTGACTACGGCAAGAATCATGGAGCTGGCTCAGGACTGGGCGGTATTTTGTTCTGCTGTGCATGAGGTTGCTATGAGTTGGAGATGACTCAACAGCACCTAACAACAACAACTTGTTGAAGGGCAAGTTTCCGAGTCTCTTCTGATATCCATTTTGGTCTTTTCTTCCTTTCCTGTCTTTTTAATGACCTATTGCTTTCTTCATGGATGATGTTTTTGATGTCATCCAACAATTCCTCTGGTTTTTAGTCACTGTTTTTCAATGCATCAAATCTATTCTTTAGATGGCCCTTAAAAATCAGGAGGGATATAATCAAGCTCATATTTTGACTCTCTTGGACTTGTTTTAATTGTCTTCAGCTTCAACTTGAACTGGCATATGACCAGTTGATGGTCTGTTCCAAAATGAGTTCCTGGCCTTGTTTGGCTGAAGATATTGAGCTTCTCCATTGCCTCTTTCCACAGATGTAGTCAATCTGATTCCTGTGTACTCCATCTGGTGAAGTGTATATGTATAGTTGCCATTTGTGTTGTTGAAAAAAAGGTATTTGCAATGAATAATTAATTGGTCTTGCAAAATTCTATCATGTGGTGCTCGCTTCGGCAGCACATATACTAAAATTGGAACGATACAGAGAAGATTAGCATGGCCCCTGCGCAAGGATGACACGCAAATTCGTGAAGCGTTCCATATTTTTTAATTGAGGGATTTAGCAACGTCGCAGGATATAAGATCAACATCCA
>NW_006921597.1:24657226-24665593 GCF_000298275.1 Orycteropus afer afer | reverse complement strand
TCTGTTTCCAACTTTTGCAGTCCAATCACCAGTGATAATTAATACATCTTGATTGCATAGTTGGTCAATTTCAGATTGCAGAAGTTGGTAAAAATCTTCAATCCCTTTGTCTTTGGCTGTGGTGGTTGGTGTGTGAATTTCTGTAAGAGTAGTATTAACTGATCTTCCTTGTAGGCATATGGATATTATCCTGTCACTGGCAGCACTGTACTTCTGGATAGATCTTTGAAACATTCTTTGTGATGATGAATATCATGCCACTCCTCTTCCACTCGCCATTCCCAGCATAGTAGATCATATGGTTGTCTGATTCAAGATGGCCAAAACCAGTCCATTTCAGCTCGCTAATGCCAAAGATATTGATCTTATGTGTTCTGATTCATTTTTGACAACTTGAAATTTTCTTAGATTCATACTTTGGACATTCCATGTTCTGATTATGAAGGGATGTTTGCAGCTATTTCTTCTCATTTTGAGTCATGAACATCTGTAAATGGAGGTCCTGAAGACTTTATCCTATCTGTATCATTAAGGTCATCCCTACTCTGAGGAGGAAGCTCTTTCCCAGTTGTATCTTGGTGTCCTCCAACCTGATGGACTTATCTTCCAGCACCATATTGGATAATGTTTTAGGGCTATTCATAAAGTTTTGCAGTAGTATATCAGATAGTGTTTCACTGCTATTCATTGAATTTTCACTGGCCAATTCTTTGAAAAGTGGATGGCCTCTTCTTTTTCCCAATTCTGTCTTATTCTGGAAGTTTCACTGAAACCTCTCCACCATGGGTAACCCTGCTGGTGTTTTAAACATCATGGGCATAACCTGAAGCCTCATAGCAATATGCAAGCCACCACAGTACGAAAAACTAAGAGGCAAATTTGTCTCCCTTAGTTGTTCCAAACTGCTGCTCTCACTTCCTCTTCTCCCTTAGCTGTTCCAAACCCCTGCCAGCTCACTATATAAAGTATCTAATTAAAATGTGAAGAAGAGTTGGACAAAGGAAAACTTTGTGGCCTTCTATTTCCTGTCCAACTCTAAAAAAAATAATAATTATTATTATATAGTATCAGCAAGAACAAAGAAAACCATGCAATTTTTGTGCCTTACACATAATAGACACTTGATATTTGCTGAATTGATGATGCAATGGCACCTTAGTAGACAAAAACTGAGAATAAAACTGATGAAAGAAACAGGATGATAAAGCACAGGCGTTTTATCCAGCATCCCTAAAATAGGTCAAAGTTGCTTCCCTCAAACTACTTTCTAATTTATCCTAGTTAGAAAAACAAGAGCTCCTTTTTCCAGTAGCTCTCAATATTTGATGGCTTCAGATAATCTATCAGCAGCCTCAACTTCTCTAGCAGATCGGAGACTCACTCTCTAGAGCAGTATGTTACGTACCTATTTTGCACGCCATGCTTTTCCCAATGTGTAGATCTTCCTCTTAAGGCCTCACATTGGAAATGTTGTTGTTGTTGTTGTTGTTAATTGCCATCGAGTCAGACCTGACTCATAGCGACCCCTCCTTGGGTTTCCGAGGCAATATCACTATGGAAGTAGATTGCCCAACTTTCCTTCCGAGGAGTGGCTAGTGGGTTTGAACCGCCAGCCTTCTGGTTAGTAGTCAAGTGCCTTAGGCACTATGCTACCAGAGCTCCCTGGAAATATTTCGTGACTGGCATAATTTTTTAATGTTTTACATTTTGCCAAAATTCCTAAAATCTTGCCTAGGTCTAGAGACCTTGCTACTTTTTGAAGGCAAAGTAGTGGTGGGGGGAGGAGAAATTAAAACGAAACTCACTGCCATTGAGTTGGATCTGACCCCTCCTTGGATATCACTACAGAAATTGTCCAACCTTCTTTCTGAGTAGTGGCTGATGGGTTTGAACTGCCAGCTTTCTGGTTAGTAGTAAAATGCCTTAGGCACTATGTCACCAGAGCTCTCTAAAGTAGTGAAAGGATGGGGTGAATTGAGCAGTAGAAGTGATGTGAAAATCCTATCATTGTTTTCTGTTAGCAAAATGACCAAATAGGGACAAAAATCTAAATTTTATAGGCTGGAAAAATAATACCATCAGATTGATTCTCTTTCCTATGAATTAAGGATAAGATTGAACTAAGTATTTTATATATACATATATACATATACTGTTCTCCCTTCTGAAGGATCAGTTCAGGTTCCACAGCTCTGACAATCTCATCTGGGTAGCCTCTCTTCCTCTAGAACTTGCACTCAGGGCCAGAGCACACATTCTCCTGTAGAACACCCAGAGTTTGAACTGACACATTCCTTTGTCAATACTCATTTCTTCATCCCACTACATAAGAAAGTGTTGCACGCTGGTGGAGTCCCCTGTCGGTGAAAGTAATTGACAAGCTGGGCTGCTAATTGAAAGTTTTGGGGTTTGAGTCCCCCCCAGGGGCACCTCAGAAGAAAGGACTGGTGATGTACTTCCAAAACTTCAACTTCAGCTGTTGAATACCCTGTGAAACATACCCCTACTCTGACACACAGGAGGAGAAGGTGATTTAACTGCAAGTGTTTTGTTGTTGTTGTTGTTGTTTTGCTTTTTTTGCTGTTGTTTTAGTGGTTATATTTTGCAGTTTGAAACCTACTATATCTTGGAAATTGTTTTTTCAAAATTCTATCATACTCATTCATGCCTATACATTGAATGAGCAGAAAAAATCTAGTAATTATAAATATGTTTTGCACTGGAGATTACAGTTCCTTCTCACCAAAATCATGTTTTATTTCATTGCAAAATTTTTATGTTGAAACAAGGTTCAATTTTATGCGTTGTACACAGATGACAACTCAGCAGGATTAAAGATAACTCTGTGCATAGCAATGGTTTCTCTCATCTCCACAAAACATTCTTCCTGTCTACCAACAAGATGTCTCCATCATGCTAGGTTCCACTTCCAAATCAGTAGAAAAATAAGAGCTACACAAGAGCTAAGTAATATGTGATACTTAAAGAGAAAGTATCATATATTACTAATTTGTATTATTTCCTCCCTCCAGTGTATCGAGCTGTGATATACATATGTTGTTGTTGTTATTATGTGCCCTCGAGTCGGACCTGACTCATAGCGACCCCTCCTTGGGTTTCCGAGGCAGTATGCTACAGAAGTAGAGTGCCCCATCTTCCTTCTGAGGAGTTGTTGGTGGGTTTGAACTGCCAGCCCTCTGGTTAGCAGTCCAGTGCCTTAGGTACTATGCTACCAGAGCTCCCATGATATACATATATAATAGTTAATTAAATATTGAATTACATAATTTCAATTAATTGATAACTTACTACATGCCAGATCCTGTGCTAAGTATTTTGTATATAATTTCTCATTTAATACTCAAAAGCCCTATGAAAAAATATATTTTCTGGATTTTACTTATGAAAATTAAAACTTAAGAGATAAACTTATCTGCTTAAAATTATTTTGGCTAATTCATACAGAATTGAAGATTCAAATCTCATTTCACAATCTTAAGGGTCATAATATTAAACAAAATAAAAAAAATACTTCCTACATTTAATTTTTATGCATGCATATTGCATTTAGTGATTGTATATCTGAGAAGAAGGCAACATTTGGTCTATAAAATATAATCACCAATTTGCCAAAGATCTTTTTCTTAATAACAATAATTAATTGTTTTTTGGCAAAATATATTGATTACAAAGGACTTCCAGTAGTTCTTTGGGGATAAAATAGAAATGTCCCAGTTACCTCTTTGTAGTTTTTAGGAGGTGAGAAGAAAATGAAAGTGTACATAAAGGTGCTCAATTTGCTCTAGTGTCATTTTATTACATTTCCTATCACTCCATGGAGCCAGGCTTTTACGTCAGTGCTCTACTCTGAATCAGACCTTTTTCTTCTTCAAGGAGAGAAAAGTCTTGCATTCAGGCACAGTGACAGAAACAGTCCTCCTCTGAATGGCATCATGCTTTCTTGTTCTGATTGCCTTCCTGATTTCTCACTGAGCTTCAAGATGAACAAAGAACGTTCAAAGGAACAGTGGTCAAAGAAGAAGTTGCTACCCTAGTTAGGTCCATCAGTCAAATGAACTCTAGGACAGTCAGCTCAGGTTTATGCCTTCACGTCCAAGAAGGACCTTGAGTAGAATGGGTAACGCTTAAAGGAAAGACAGGCTTTACTAATCATCTTGCTGACTTCAAATTGACAGAGGAAGAGACCAAGGACCAGAGCTTACATTATGTCTTTTAGATTTATATCCTAATCCTGGGTTTTCTGACAATCAGGCAAGTTTTCTTTTCTTTCTTCCATACCACTGCCTAAAACAAACAACCAACAAAAGAATTTAACTGGAGGGTGATTTTTCATTAAAATAAACCACACACTATCTATTAAACTATAAGCTGTTGTAGGCAAGCAAATCAATTATTCACTATTATATCCATAGCACAACCTGGCACCAAAATATAGAAGTGCTGAAAATCAGACTTTAGACAAAGGACGTCAATCTCTGGGGTGTAAAGCCTTTAGTCTGCATGTTTGGGGAAGTATCAGTCCTTCTCTTGGCATAATCAAGGACTGGAGTCTAAGTTGTGTTATTTCATCTCTGTGTCTTTCTAGAACATCTGCCCTAAGACTTCTACTTCTACCATCATTCCAGCACTATAGATGTAGGAAGCACCAGTATTTTGCCTGCTGTGATCTGAGGATGGTGTTCAAAACTCACATTTGCAAGTCTAAGATGTGGCCAACAACTGGCTCCCAACACTAATCTGCTACCTCAGCCTTCTACTGTCCTGATTGCTTTAAGTACTTGACTACTTTCCTTGGAATATGTTTCAGTGCTCAAGTTGCTCTGCAGAAGGTCAGCGCTTTCTGTCTGGGAAGCTAGTTTGTGGTGAATATCTTGGGCAAAAAAAAAAACCCTTAGCTCTAATCACTACCTGATAATAACATACTACTTCCATAGTGATACTGCCTCGGCAACCCAAAGAGGGGTTGCTATGAGTCGGGTCCAACTCAATGGCACATAACAACAACAACAACACAGTGGATTGCATGTTGCTGTGATAGTGGAAGATATACAAACTGGTATTTCAAATATCAGCAGGTTCACCCATGGTGGACAGATGTCAGTAAAGCTTTAAGACTGAGACAAACTAGGAAGAAAGACTTAGTGATCCAATTTTGTAAATTAGAATATTGTTCAATGTAGTCTGATAGCTTGGAAGGCACTGCATAATAGTTGCAACAGTCAAAGAACAAACTGACATCTCAATTAGAATTAAAGCAAAGAATTTTATTGAAGAAATAGAATGACCTAGATCAAGCAGCACTTCATATGGATTTACAAAAGAACTCTGGTGAGAGGAATCCTCCATAGAGATTAAGTACAGAAAATCAAGGAAATTTTAAGAAAGAAGTTCCAATCAGTTGAAATTTACAAAATCATGCTTTAATAGGTACCAGGCAATTCCAAGATTCCATGAGCATTCCTTTGTTAATCGTAAAGTTTGAGTGAATTAAAGTTTTGCTACTCTACGGATTTTTCAAGGGTCAGTCAGCCTGAGTGAATATCTTTCCTGGGATTATGGTGTTGAAGGAAGGGGAAGAGAGGAGCCTACAGGCTTCCTAAGGTACGCTGGCTAAGGGACTTTTGAAAGTTAGTGCAGAATAAGCAATAAACAGAAAAAATGGAGTTCAGTCTGCAATTTTAGCAGAGGCCTCTCCTTATCGCTAAGCACCTAGAGTTTTGTTTAAACCATCTCTACAGCCTCCCATTCTGAACAAGGATTTCTAGAGAAATTTACTGATCACTATTATAAGAGTGGGAGCTCTGGTAGCATAGTGCCTAAGGCACTTAACTGCTAACCAGAAGGAGGGCAGTTCATACCCACCAGCCACTCCTCAGAAGGAAGATTGGGCAATCTACTTCTGTAATGATATCGCCTTGCAAACCCTAGGAGCGATCACTATGAGTAGGGTCCAACTCAACAGCACATAACAACAACATTATAAGAGTGTCTTCTTCTGCCTGGCCTTATTTTCCTTTTGTTTATTAGATGACTTCTTACTTAAAGTAAGATTTAAGACCACAGACATACAGCCAGATACCATCTGTTTATTGGTGGTCATTTACTATGGCAAACTGTTAAGACACTAGTACTCATTGTGCGGATATCCAAGCATCACCACTGATGTCTTTGCCAAGACATAGCATGGATCTTTGGTTCCATGATCTCCTCAAAAGGGGATATATAAGAGAATGGCCAAATTAATTGGAATACTTGGCAAAGAAGGGCATCAGCCAACCTGAACAGCTATTCTCTAAGGAACTGTTGTTTCCTCAAAATACATGATCTTTTACAGAGCAAGTAGTTGCACTGTGAGTACAAATATGTGAACATTTCATAAAACATTTGATTAATCCTACAACGATAAATACAATGATTAAGGAATTAAGCCATTGTATTTTAAAGAACATAGCTGAGAGTCGAAAAAGACTCACAATTGGACCAATAAGCAACATCAGGGTAAATGGGGAAAAGATTAAAGTTGTCATGGATTTCATTTTACTTGGATCCACAATCAATACCCATGGAAGCAGCACTTAAGAAATCAGACATTGTATTATACTGGGGTAATTTACTGCAAAAGAGCTTTTTAGAGTGTGAAAAGAGCAAAGATGTCACTATGAAGACCACTGGGCACCTGACCCAACCCATGGTACTTTCAATTGCCTCATATGCATGTGAAAGCTGGACAGTGAATAAGGAAGATTGAGGAAGACTTGACTCCTTTTCATTGTGGTGTTGGCAAAGAATACTGAAAATACCATGGACTGCCAGAAGAATGAACAAATCTGTCCTTGAGGAAGTGCAGCTGGAATGTTTCTTGGAAGAAAGAATGACCAAACTTCATCTCACCTACTTTGGTCATGTTGTCAGAAGGAACCAGTCCCTGGAGAGGGATATCACACTTTTAAAATAGAATGTCAGTGAAAAGGGGGAAGACCCTCAATGAGATGGATTGACACAGTGGCTACAGTTATAAGATCAAGCAGAGCAAGGAACGTGAGGATGGCACAAGACCAAGCAGTGATTCACTGTTACACAGGGTCCTACAGTCAGTGCCATCTCAGCAGCACCTGACAACAACACAAGCAAGAGCCTATTTCCGTGAGTTGTTGTGGTTAGGTGTCATGAGTCAGTAGGTAGCCAACTAAAAATATCAAGAAAATGCTACTTTGACAATGGGGATAGTTGAAGCAATGTAGCATTCTGGCAGACCTATGTAATTTCTTGTTCCAATTCTCTTCATGTATTTTTCCAAGTGTTAACAAATGGTATTTGTGATTGCACAAACTCTTCTTTGTGATAGAAGAAAACTAAGGGCAATTATATTCTCCAACACAACTTTGGCAAGAGTTTAGATTATGTTGTGACTATTGGTTAGTTAATTTGTTACTTGGGTAGACATGGTAAATTTCAAGCATAAACTTTCATTATTCAGCCACAGGGAGCACAGATCATAATATTTCCAGAGTCATTTTGTGGAAAATGCATAGTTTGGTTGACTTTTCTGGGTCATTTTAAAAAGAGTTATTACAATAGACAATATCCTCTAATATGTAAGGTGGCTAATACTATGACAAAAGAGTGGCTTTACTTTAATACTGCTATAAGCTCCTTGCATAAAGTTTTAATACACTTGGGATTCCTTGAGTATATGAATGATCAGTCAATACATGTAAAAAACATCTGCATTTTGGTACAGTTTTATTTTTTTGATATTTTGTTTGTTTTAAACTTTTTTTTATAATTGACTCAAAGGTGTTGAGTTAAATTGAAACACGATTCATGGGGATTTGTCAATAATTCTGGAGTGTATCACAATTGGACATGTATAACCTGTTTAAAGAAAATATAAGGATTTACAATAGGATCAGGTATAGAGCTATAGTTAAATACAGGCACTGCAAAAGAGTCTGAATTAGTATGCCCAGATTTGGGTTGAATAGCAAATCCAACAGTCAGTTTACTGGCATAGGCTACTGATTGAGCTAATCTAACAAATTAATTATCATGCCAGATATCAGCAACAGTCAAGATATACAGTAAGGGTACACTTAAGAAAGGACACTTAATGTGAGTATCCTAATTATAAAGTAATACAATAAAGCAAGTATCATAAGAATAATAGCTATGATTAAACAAAGCTCCTCCTTCAGTTATTTGCATGGACACAAGAGGATATTAAAACAAAGGATAATACTACAAGTGTGTAATGAAGTAATTATCATAAGAATACCAGTAATCAAACAAAACAAAGTAAAAAAAATCAGCAGCTTGTATGAAATCTTGTTCTGTGACCTTGGGAGA
>NW_006921597.1:24608245-24652347 GCF_000298275.1 Orycteropus afer afer | reverse complement strand
CAAAAAAACAAACGTCAGAAGTGTGAGTCATGGCTTCATATGATAAGACAAAAAAAAAAAAAATAGGCACAAAATGAGATAGAAAAATTACATAATTTATTGTACAGAAAGCTCAATTCAGACAGTTCCAAAGAACTGCAAAGTAGCCCCATATTTTCCAGCCACTTTGGTGAGATAATGTCAAGCATATAGGTAAGCAAGTGGAAGGGACATAATACTTGCCCATATATCAGATGGGAGTCTCAGAATGGAACTCTGCATTGCTTCCAGATAGGGCTTTTGCCATTTTCAGAGAAAGTTCAAGTTTGCTCAAAGTTGAGGACACTTACACTCAACAAAATATTGATGTGGGTTGCTGCAAGGTTTGAGCAATGTATTGCTTGAAACCATATGTTCATTTCACTGTGTGGTCTTTTGCTTGTGTTTGGCTTGCAGCCTAATGCTCTGGCCTCTCTCATGACTTGCCATTTCTTTTCACTGGAGACTTTAATCATGTCTGCAGCAAGTGGCCGCTCTATAGGCTTTTACTGGCAGATTTGTGCCCTGGTTTTCTTTAGGGCTTGAGGAACTTGACATTCCACAAACTCAAAACCTTTATTGCAATGCATCCCAACTCATTGCCATCGAGTGGGATCCGACTTAGAAAGTAAATTCCCCAGAACCTCATAGTACTTCTACTAATGGAGGCAAAATTTGTCAATTCTTGTAAGACCAGAATGAAAACAGACAATACAAAATGAAACAGACAAAGATAAATGGAACTAGAATTTTTCAATAATTTTTCAGGGGTTCAACACAAGAAGGTGGAGCTCAAGATCGGAGAGGGCTTACTCAAGCGAATTCTATAAATCCTTGGAATAAGCTTCAATGAGCTTGTGTTGGTGCCAGAACTCCAGGTCCTTATTCTCTTGGGCCTTTGAAGATAAAATGTCTTTGAAATTTCCACCTCTGACACAAAGAAATGCCAAAGCGCAAACTAGAGACTCTGTTAAAACTAAAGCAAAGAGTTTTATTAAAAGAATAGAATGACCTAGATCAGGCAGCACATGGTGAGCATTGACAAAAGTACTCCAATGAGAGGAATCCTCCACAAAGTTTAAGCACAAAAAATCTGGGAACTTACAAGAAAAAAGAAATTCGAATTAGTTGAAATTTACAAAATCATGCTTTGACAGACGATTGACAGATAATTCCAAGATATCACGAGTATTGTTTAATTAATCATAAAGTTTGAGTCAGGAAAAAAAAAAAAAAAAAACAACTCACTGCTGTTGAGTCGATTTGACTCCTAATGACCCCCCTGGGGTTTCTGAGGCAGTATCCCCACAGAAGTAGATCGCTCAATCTACCTTCTGAGGGGTGGCTGATGGGTTTGAACCACTAGCCTTCTAGTTAGCAGTAAAATGCCTTAGGACTATGCCACCAGAATCAGTTACAGTCTAGCTAATCTATGGTTATTTTGATGCCCAGCCTGAGTTAATATCCTTCTTGGGAGCATGCTGTAGGAGGAGAGGGAGCTCGGAAACTTCCTGAGGTAAGCTGGCTAACTGACTTGAAAGTCAGCTCAGAGAAAGCCAAAAGAAGAGCAGTCTGTAGCTTTGGCAGAAGCTTCTCCTTATTTCAAGAACTACATTTTTTAAAAGTTTTCATACAGCAATGGACTGAAACATACCAAGGGTCATGAAAATGGTGCAGTATTGGGAAACATTTTGTTCTGATATGCATAAGGTTGCCATGAATTGGAGTTGACTCTATGGCAACTAATAGGATGATTTATGTCAAATAACAGTCTTAGGGAAACTGACAGGAAAACTAATAAGTGGCCTGTTCTAGTTTCCTAGTGCTGCTGTAACAGAAATAACACAAGTGGGTGGCTTTGAAGAACAGAAATTTATTTTATCACAGTTTGGAATGCTGCAAGTCCAAATTCAGGACACTGACAATAGGAAAAACTGTCAGCTCTGAGGAAGATCTTTGTCTCATATTCTGTAGCCCTAGTGTTCCTTAGTTTCTTGGCGATGTTCAGTATATTATATTTATACTTTTCAATGTTAATTTAGAGTATTTGCATTGTCCTGATGGAAATCTAGTACTTAAATATTTTGGGATCTCTTCTATTTTAAGATTACAAGAGAATTACCATTTCACATGAATCAATTCTTAAAACATTTTTCTGCTGTTACATGATATGTGGGAAACTGATTTAGATAAAAATAGATGCTACCCAATAAATTTGCTTGCTAATGTTGAAAAAGATATTTATCAGCAGCAACAATGGCCATATCATCAAATCATGAGAGTTAATCAGTTATTTCAGGACATCATGATTCAGACTCACATTTTAAGGCATGCTAATGGCAAGATAACCGCTTTGGAGTGAATTCTTTTGTGTAGCTATTTCTTGGGTGGACTTGATTATTTGTCAATTATTGAATTAAATACTTGTGAAGTTTCTACTTTGTGATGGTCCTTTTACATGGTAAGTTTGATTTAAATAAATAACAAATAAAAAAAAATGTATTTTTATTTTACTAGAAATACTTACCAGATGAATCTGTAGCTATTTTCATGGATACATATCTGCTGCTACAAAGATGCTAGCAATTTAGTGTGGAAGCAAACCAAAAACCCACTGCCATTGAGTCAATTCCAACTCGTGGGGAACCTCACTGGGTTTCTAAGGCTAAAAATCTTTACAGAAATAGATTGCCTCATCTTCCTCCAGTGGAGCAGTTGGTAGGTTTGAACTGCTCACCTTCTGGTTAGCAACTAATGTCTTACCAACTATGCCACCACATCTCTTTCAATTTAGTGTGAGGAAGGCACTAAAATGATTCTAAATAAGTAGAACTGAAGTGTTCCTTCTTCTGTTGTCTTGGAGATACCCAGTACAGATAAAGATAAAAAAAAGAGCCCTGGCAGTATAGTAGTTAATGCACTCAGTTGCTAACCAAAAAGGTTTGTGGTCCTAACTCACCAGTTGTTCCACATAAGAAAGATGGCACAGTCTGCTTCTGTAATATTTACAGCATAGGAAATCTAATGGGGTTGCTATGAGTCAGAATCTACTCGATGGCATGAGTTTGGTTTTAGTTTGAGTGAAGATAAAAGAAGAGTATGTCTTAATCTCTCCTTACAGACAAGATAAACTGGCACCTGTACTATATCCATGTCTCTGAGTAATCTCATAAAGGAAGCTAAAAGGAAATGCTTGAATTGCATCCCATATGATTAAGAAAGGAGGGATTATAAAACTTCATTTTTTTTTTTTTTTTATGTGAGTACGCCTTTTTGGGTTATTTTATTTATTTATTTATTTTTCCAAAGAAGTAATCTAACTAGAAAGGATGGCATAGAATTTACTGAAATAAAGCAATTCAGTTTTTAATTATATTTGAAAAGTAATGCACTTAATTGAATCATCAGCACCTCTCAGCCTACATTGCTACAAAAAAAACAGAAAAGATTATTACAATGAATAAACTCTTTCAAATGACAGTGTCATAAGCAGAAAGTTCTAAAAGTTAATATTGCTGGGAGCTTTAGCTTCTGCTCAATATGACTCCATCCAAAGCCAAAGAGTGGTGCTTTGAATTCTCTAGTGTCACTCTAACAGAAAATACCACAGGTAGAAGAGCTGAACAAACAGAGATGTATTCTCTTACAGTTTAGGAGGCTAGAGGTCAAAGTTCTAAGTGCCAGATCTAGGGGCTATGTGAAAGTCCCTCAACTCTGGGTTTCAGCTCTGCCTCTTGCTCCCATCCCACTAACTCTGGAGGCTTCTCTTAGTCGGGTGCTGGCTGCTGAGACTGACAAACCCAAGGTTGACAAATAAAATGGCACAGCCCCAAGATTACAAAACAACATGGCAGGACACTAGTTCAAGTCCAGAGACAGTCCTAAGATTGACAGGAAACATGGCAGGCTGCTGAATGAGGACTCAGCTACATGCAGGGTCCAAGCATGCCAAAAAGCTGCAAAGACATTTCTCAAAGCTTCTTCTCATATACTGGAAGACCACATTCCTAAGGCAGCTACTCAGCTGCTCCAGTAGATTTCATCATGGAGCTGATTATCAGTCTCATCATTGGGAATACTATCCAGCTGCCTAGCCACTCAAAACCAGGCCCAGCCAAGATGACACACAACCTTAACTACCACAGACAGAAACTGAGTAGGGGATTGAGAAAGACAGGTTTATCTTGTAGGTCAAGAAAAGGAGACAGCCAGAGCTAGTGTCTACCAAGATTGTTGGGTAAAGGAGTTGAAAGATGTTTTTATAGGGTTTACAAACAGGAAACCGTACAATGACATCCTTATACTCTTTAACATGCTATGCAGGCACAGTTACTACTGATTACATCACATATATCCATCATCATCAGAAAATGGCAGCCAAACTCCACCCAGAGGCAAAGAACCTAATACATATGAAGCTCTTAATGAGCTAAAGTTAACTACAAGTCACACAGACCAGCTTAAACTGGTCTCTTGGTTATAAGAAATAGATACTGATTCACAGTGGCAGGGGAGTCCATTATCAGGCTACATGAGGCAATGAAGTTGTTTATCCATTGTCTTATTAGAGAAACACATTAGATTTGGGTTAAAAAGTATTTATTAAATCGTAATTTTTAGTTACACTTGCTTTGAATATCTTTAAAACATATAAGCATATTCAATGATCTCTGAAATTTATATATAATGTTTGACAGGTAGCTTTTTACCAGTGTATTTTCAAGATAAAGGAAAACCTTGAAACGAGGATTTAGATAATTTTCTAAGGGTCACACAGATAGCAAATCTGAGACAGAATTGATCAATCTTCTCCTATAAAGCTTCCATGGAAGGACAATCCCAAAAGCAAACCAACTGTCATCCAGTTGATTCTGACTTATAGTGACTTTATAGAACAGAATAGAACTCCCTCATAGGGTCTCTAATACTGTGGATCTTTACAGAAGCAGACTGCTTCACTTTTTTTCCCCCCCCACAGAGCAGCTGGTGAGTTTGAACGACCAACCTTTTGGTTACCAGCCAAATGATTTAATCACTGTGCCACCACAGTTCCTTGTGGAAAGATAGTAAATGACAGGAATTACAGCATTAGAATGGCTGCTAACTAAAAGGTCAGCAGTTCAAATATACCATCTGTTCTGCAAGATAAAGATGTGGCAGTCTGCTTCCATGAAGATTTGCAGCCTTGGAGATAGAATGGGCAGTCTACATTGTCATATAGGGTCTCTGCAAGTTGGAATCTACTCAACAGCAGTGGATCTTTCTTTACTTAGTATGGCTCTTCTTAGCAATAGTCTTTGTGACTCCCACCAGATTACTATGTGGAATTATGCAAATGTAAGGTGTTTGTGGCCCACAAAGGGGATTGGATAGCTTGTTAGTAATGCCAATAGGGTATATGCACCTTTCAGGGAGTGAGATTGTGCAAATAAGATGTATGAAACCCCAAAGTGGGGATTGATCAGTTTTATCACCCCACTAGGCTTAAAGGGCAATCCTACTTCCGTAGTGATACTGCCTCGGAAACCCAAGGAGGGGTCGCTATGAGTCGGGACCGACTCGACGGCAAATAACAACAACAACAACAGACTTAAAATAAGCTCTCCCATAGGCAGAAAGGGAGCTCTGGTGGTGTACTGCCTAAGGCATTTGACTGCTAACCAGAAGGCTGGTGGTTCAAACCCACCAGCCACTCCTTGAAAAGAAGATGGGGCAATCTACTTATGAAATGATACTGCCTTGGAAACTCAAGGAGGGGTCACGATGAGTCAAACTTGACTTGAATGCAATGAGTTTTTTAGTTTGAGTTTACAGGCAAAAAGGAGGATCTCACTACTATTAAACCAGAGAAGAGTCTGGAGTTTAACACAACCTTTGACCTGAGATCCCTGAGCTAAATCTCAGGTCCAAGATTTTAGTTCGCAGAACTAAAGAGCTTTGTGAATAGATTCATCTAGGTACTTCCCACACCTCCAGCAAACCTCCTGCCCAATGGCACTCATCTTTCTTGCTCCCTGGGCCAGTTTCTTGGTTCTCCCATTGTCATCTCTCTACCAAGAAGGTCTAGCTCAGGGATCTCAGGTCCAAGGATGTGTTCTACTCTAGACTCTTCTCTGGATTAAGGATAGTGAGATCCCCCTTTTTGCCTGTAAACTCAAACTGAAAAACTCACTGCTGTTGAGTCAGTCACAGAACTAAAGGAGCTTTTTTTGTGAGGGAGCAGAGGCAGGTATCCAGGTAAAGCTGGGAACCCAGGCCACACCCCTCCCAAGCAGTGGGACAGAGGCAGGGATCTATGTAAGGGGAGGGTGTGGAGGGTGGACAGGTTTTGAACAGTTAAGGAAAATGAACTTTTCTGTCAGTTTGTCCTACTGTGGTGGTGTGTTGCTGTGAGGCTTGAGGCTGTGCCACCAGTGTCTCAAACCCAGCAGGGTTGCACGTGGTCCACAGGTTTCAACAGCTTACAGACTGAGACAGACTAAGCAGAAGGAGGAGGCCATCCACTTCTCAAAGAATTGGCCAAGGAAAACCTTATGAATAGGAGAGAAACACTGTCTGATACATTACTGTACAACTTTATGAATAGCCAATACAATGGCTATTGTCCAATACAGTGCAGGAGGATAAGCCACTTAGGTTGAAAGACTCTCAAAATAGGACCAAGAAACAGCTGCATCATCAGAGTACAACCAGCCTTAATGATATAGATAAAGAAAAGCTTTCGAGACCTCCATTTGCTGACATGGCATGACTCAAATTGAGGAGAAACAGGTGAAGACATCCACTAATAATCAGAACATGGAATGTACAAAGCATGACTCTAAGGAAATTGGAAGTTGTCAAGAATGACATAGAGTGCATAAAGATTGATATCTTAGGCATTAGTGAGCTGAAATAGACTGGTTTTGGCCATTTTAAATCAGACCACCATGTGGTCTACTATGCCACGAAGGGCAATTTGAAGAGGAATGATGTGGCATTCATCATCACAAAAGATGTTTCAAGATCTGTCCTGAAGTACAATGCTGTCAGTGATAGGATAATATCCATACGCCTACAAGGAAGACCAATTAATACAACTATTATTCAAATTTATGCACCAACAACCAAAACAAGAGATGAGGAAATTAAAGATTTTTATCAGCTTCTGCAGTCTGAAATTGACTGAACATGCAATCAGAATGTGTTAATTATCACTGGTGACTGGAATGCAAAAGTTGGAAACAAAGAAGAATCACCAGTTGTTGGAAACTTTGGCCTTGGTGACAGAAATGATGCTGGAAACTGCATGATAGAATTTTGCAAGACCAATGACTTAGTGCAAACACCTTTTTTCAACAACACAAACAGCAACTACACACATGGACTTCACCAGATAGAATACACAGGAATCAGATTGACTACATCTGTGGTAAGAGGCAATGGAAAAGCTCAATATCTTCAGCCAAAACCAGCCCAGGAGCTTATTGTGGAAGAGACCATCAACTGCTCATATGCAAGTTCAACTTGAAGTTGAATACAATTAAAACAAGGCCACAAGAGCCAAAATATGACCTTGACTATATCCATCCTGAATTTAGAGACCATCTAAAGAATAGATTTGATGCATTGAACACCAATGACCAAAAACAAGAAGCATGGTGGAATGACATCAACAGCATCATCCATGAAGAAAGCAAGAGGTCATTAAAAAGATGAGAAAGAAAGAAAACACTAAAATGGATGTCAAAAAAAAAGACTCCGAAACTTGCCCACGAGCAGAAAGTAGCTAAAGCAAATGGAAGAAATCACAAGATAAAACAGCTGAACTGAAGAATTCAAAGAGAAGCTCGAGCAGACAAAGTCAATTACTTTAATGAAATGTGCAAAGACTTGGAGTTGGAAAACCAGAGGGAAAGAACATGCTTGGCATTTCTCAAGCTGAAAGAACTGAGGAAAAAATTTAAGCCTTGAAATATTGGAAGAGTCTATGGGCAAAGTATTAAATGATACAGAAAGCATCAAAAGAAGATGGAAGGAATATACAAAGTCATCATACCAAAATGAACTGGTAGATCATCTATTTCAGGAGGTGCCATATGATCAAGAACCAATGGTACTGAAGAAAGAAGTCGAAGCTGCACTGAAGGAATTGGTGAAGAACAAGGTTCCAGCAACTGACAAAATACCCATTGGGATGTTTCAACAAACAGGTGTCCCACTGGAGGCACTCACTTGGTTATGCCAAGAGATTTGGAAAACAGCTACCTGGCCAACTACCTGGAAGAGATCTATATTTGTACCCATTCCAAAGAAAGGTGATCCCACAGACTGTGGAAATTATTGAAAATTATCATTAATATCACACACAAGGAAGATCTTACTGAAGATAATTCAAAAACTATTGCAGCAGTATATTGACAGAGAACTTCCAGAGGTGCAAGCTGGATTCAGAAAAGGATATGGAAAAAGGGATATCATAGCTGCTGTCACATGGATCCTGGCTCAAAGCAAAGAATACCAGAAAGATGTTTACTTGTGTTCTATTAACTATGCAAAAGCATTTGATTGTGTAGATCTTAACAAATTATGGATGACATTGAGAAGAATGGGAATTCCAGAACACTTCATTATGCTCATGAGGAACTTATACATTGACCAGGAGGCTGTTGTTCCAACAGAACAAGGGGACACTGCATGGTTTAAAATCAAGAAGGGTGTTTGTCAGGGTTGTATCCTTTCACCATACTTATTCAATCTGTATGCTCAGCAAATAATCTGAGAAGCTGGACTATACGAAGAAGAAGGTGGCATCAAGATTGGAGGAAGAATAATTAGCATCCTGAGATAGGCTGATGATACAACTTTGCTTGCTGAAAATGAGGATGACTTGAGGCACTTACTGGTGAAGATTGAAGAATACAGTCCACAGTATGGATTATATCTCAATATAGAGAAAACAAAACTTCTCACAGCTGGGCCTATAAAAAGCATCATGATAAATGGAGAAAAGATTGAAGTTGTCAAAGACTTCATATTGCTTGGTTCTACAATCAATGCCAATGGAAGCAGCAGTCAGGACATTAGATGATGTATAACACTGGGTAAGTTGGCTACAAGGGACCTCTTTCAAGTGTGGAGGAGAAAGGATGTCTCCTTGAGGACTAAGGTGTGCCTGACACAAGCCATGATATTTTCCATCACCTCATTGGGCAATCTACTTTCATAGTGATACTGCCTTGGAAACCCAAGGAGGAGTCACTATGAGTCGAGTCCAACTCGATGGCACATTGCAACTACATTGTCAATCTATCTCATTGAGGGCTTTCCTTTTTTCCACCGACCCTCCACTTTACACATAACAACAACAACGTATGCATGTGAGAGCTGGACAATGAATAAGGAAGACCAAAGAAGAGTTGATGCTTTTGAGTTGAGGTGCTGGTGAAGAATCCTGAAAGTACGATGGACTACTAAAAGAACTAACAGATCTGTCCTGGAGGAAGTGCAGCCGGAATGCTCCCTGGAAGCAAGAATAAATCATAATAAATCCTAGGAAGTTCACCTGGGTACAGAATCGTAATATATTGAATAAGTTTTCAACCATTTGTCTGTCAGTTTGTCATACTTTGTGTTGCTGTGATGCTGGAAATTATGTCACTGGTATTTCAAATGCCAGAAGGGTTACTACAGTGGAAAGCTTTCAGCAGAGGCTCCAGACTAAGACAGACTGGGAAAAAGGGATGCAGTGATATACTTTTGAAAAAATTGGCCAGAATAAAATCTTATGAGTAGCAGTGGAACTTTGCCTGATACAGGGCTAGAACATGAGCACCTCTGGTTGGAAAATATTCACAATGCAAATGGAGAAGAGCTGCATCTTCAAAGCAGAGTTGACCTTAAAGACATGGATGGAGTAAATCTTCAGAACTTTTATCCGCTGATGTGGCATGAGTAAAAGTGACAAGAAATACCTAAAAACATTCACTACATTCACTAATAATCAAAACAGAATGTACAACATATGAATCTAAAAAAGTTGGAAGTCATCAAAAATTAAATGGAAAGGATAAAAATTCTAGGTATTAGTGAGCTGAAATGAACTGGTATTGGCCATTTTGAATCAGAAAACCATATGGTCTGCTCTGATGAGAATGACAAACTGAAGATAAATGGTGTTTCATTCATTGTCAAAATGAACCTTTCAAGATCTATCCTGAAGTACAATGCTGTCAGTGATAGGGTACCATCTATATGCCTACATGAAAGACCAGTTAATATAATTATTACTCAAATATACAAACCAGTCACTAATACCAAAGATGAAACTAAGGATTTTCATCAATATCTGCAACTTGAAATTAATAAAACATGCAATCGAGATGTATTGATAATTACCAGTAATTAGAATATGAAAGCTGGAAACAATGAAGAATGATTAGTAGTCATAAAATATAGCATTGGAGATAGATGACAAAGATCACATGATACAAGCTTTCAAGACCAAATACTGTCCCACAGAAATATCTTTTTCAACAACATAAACCATGACTATACACATGGACCTCACCAGATGAAATACACAGGAATCAAATTCACTACATCTGTGAAAAGAGATGATGGAGCAGCTCAATATCATCAGTTAGAACAAGGGTAGGGGCCAACTGTGGAAGAGACCATCACTTACTTATATTCACATTCAAGATGAAGTTTATAATAAAACAATTGCGTGAAATACAAATTTGAGTATGTTGTTGTTGTTAGGCGCTGTCATGTAGGCTATGACTCATAATGACCCTATGTACAACAGAACAAAACACTGCCTGGTCCAGTACCATCCTAAAAATTCCTGCTATACTTGAGACCATCATTGCAATTACTTTGTCAATCTATCTCATTGAGGGCTTTCCCCTTTTCCACCGACCCTCCACTTGACCAAACATGATATTCTTCTCCAGGGAATGGTTACTTCTGACAACATGATCAAAGTAGATGAGACAAAGTCTGGCTATTCTTGCTTCCAAGGAGCATTCTGGCTGTACTTCTTCCAGGACAGATTTGCTTGTTTTTCTGGCAGTCCATGGTATTTTCAGTATTCTTGGTCAACACCACAATTCAAAAGCATCAACTCTTCTTCAGTCTTCCTTATTCATTGTCCAGCATTCACATGCATATGAGACAATTGAAAATAGATGTCAGAAGAGATTCTAAAACTTGTTCGTGAATGTAGAGTAACTAAAGCAAACAGAAGAAATGATGAAGTAAAAGATCTGACTAGAAGTTTTCTAAGGGAGTCTTGAGAAGATAAATTACATGTTTTAAAGAAATATGCAAAGACCTGAAGTTAGAAAACCAAAAGAGAAGAGCATGCTTGACATTTCTCAACCCGAGACAGCTGAAGAACAATTCCAGCCTCA
This sequence comes from Orycteropus afer afer, assembly GCF_000298275.1. Classification (NCBI taxonomy): domain Eukaryota; kingdom Metazoa; phylum Chordata; class Mammalia; order Tubulidentata; family Orycteropodidae; genus Orycteropus; species Orycteropus afer. The sequence goes on along the minus strand of NW_006921597.1, from coordinate 24,640,933 downwards.
TATTATAATATTTAAAGTTTCTAAGGGGAACATATGAGCTCTGGTAGTGTAGTGCCTAAGGCACTTGACTGCTAACCAGAAGGCTGGTGGTTCAAACCCATTAGCCACTCCTCGGAAGGAAGATGGGGCAATCTACTTCCATAGTGATACCACCTCAGAAACCTAAGGAGGGGTCATTATGAGTCGGGTCCAACTCACTGGCACATAACAACAACAATAACAAGGGGAACATATTGACTGACACACAAAGTGTCAAAAGAAAATGGAAGAAATACACAGTCACTGTACCAAAAAGAATGGGTCAATGTTAAACCATTTCAGGAAGAAGCATATGATCAACAACTAATGTTACTGAAGGAAGAAGTTCAAGCTGCACTAAAAGCCTTGGCCAAAAACAAGGCTCTAGGAATTGACAGAGTATGAATTGAGAAATTTCAACAAAAGGATGCAATGCTGGCAACACCAATTTGCCTATGCCAAGTAATTTGGAGCCAACTACTGGGCCAACAGAAGCTCTGGTGGCTTAGTGCCTAAGGCATTTGACTGCTTACCAGAAGGCTGGTAGTTCAAACCCACCAGCCATTCATCAGAAGGAAGGTTGGGCAATCTACTTCTGTAGTGATACTGCTTTGGAAACCCAACGAGGGGTCATTACGAGTCGGATCTGACTTGACGGGAGTGTGTTTGGTTTTGATTTTGGACCCGGCCAACTGACTGGAAGAGATCTATATCTGTACCCATTCCAAAAGAAAAGTGATCAACATAATGTGGAAATTATCAAACAATAATATCACATGCAAATAAAATTTTGCTGTCAATAATTCAAAACAGTTGCAGCAATACACAGACAGTGAATTGCCAGATATCCAAGCTCAATTCAGAAGAGTGCATGGAACCAGAGATATTTTTGCTGACAATAGATTAATCTTGGCTGAAAGCAGAAAATACCAGAAAAATGTTTACTTTTGTCCTATTGACTATGCAAATGCATTCAATTCTGTGTATAACAAATTATGGATTATACAGCAAAAAATGATAATTCCAAAGCCCATAATTTTGCTTGTGGTAACATGTGCATAGACCAAGATCCAGTCATTTTCACATTGTACACAAAAAGATACATAGTTTAAAATCAGGAAGGATGTGTGTCAGAGTAGTATCATTTCCCTACACTTATTCAACCTGTATGCTGAGGAAATATTCTAAGAAGCTGCACTATGAAGAAGAAAGTATCATCAGGATTGAAGGAAGAATCATTAACAATCTGTGATATGCAGATGATAAAACCTTGCTTGCCAAAAGTGAAAAGAACTTACAAAACTTAATTTTAAAGATCAAAGACTACAGCCTCCAGTAGGGATTATACCTCAATATAAGGAAAATGAAAATCCTCACAACTGGACCAATAAATAACTTAATGATATTTTGAGAAAACAGTGAAGTAGTCAAAGAGTTCATTTCACTTAGATCCACAACCAATGCCCATGAAAGCATCAGTAAGAAATCAAAAGGCATATTTCATTAGGAAAATCTTCTACGAAAGACTTTTTTTATTTAATTTAATTTTATTTTATTGTTAATGATTTACTCTCCCTTCCCCTCTTTAAATACCTCTTTAAAGCGTTTAAAACAAAAAGTGTCATTAAGGACTAAAGTAAACCTGACCCAAGCCAGGGAATTTTCAATTTTCCATATGAAAATATGTGCATGTGAAAGTTTCACTATGAATAAGGAAGACCAATGAAGAGCTAATACATTTGAATTATGCATTTAAAAATATCGAGCATCCCATGTATTGTCAAAGAACATACAAACCTGTCTTGAAAAAAGTACAGCCAGAACACTCCTTAGAACAGAGGATGGTGTGACTTCATCTTACATACTTTGGACGTGTTATCAGGGGAATCCAGTCCCTGGAGAAGGACATCACGCTTGGCAAAGTAGATGGTCAGTAAAAATAAAGGACATTCTCAGTGAGATGGATTGACACCATGGTTTCAACAATGGGCTAAGATATAGCAGTGTTTATGAAGATGGCTCAGGACCAAACAATTTTTCATTCTGTTGTACACAGGGTCACTGTGAGTTAATGGTACCTAAGAAGAAGAACACTGAACATTCCATTCTCAATTTTCTATTATACAAATACATGTTGTTGTCAGGTGCCATTGAGTCAGTTTACAAATATATACCCTAAAAAGAAAATATCATTTTCTATGGAGAAGCAATCTTTTTCTAGTCTTGTTAGACATAAATAAAATTTTATCAACAAGATTGTGTCAATTCTTATAAAATAAAATTTAAAATTCAAAAAAATGAACGAGCTCGTGAGGAGATGAGAGCTCAGTTTTCAGTATACAAATGTATGACTCCCTTCACTTTAATAAATGCATGCGTTATTATTTAATCCAGGATCATGTTTCTGGAGCCCCAACAATGTGAAGAGCACTCTATGAGGCATTGATGAGGCTTAAAAGAGAATATGATCAAATTGCAGGCTTTTTAAAGCTCTCAGACAAGTGAGGAACACAAACATGTGCATTAACAATCACACCACAGCAACCTGGCAAGTGTTAAATAGAGCTAGGTACATAACATTATAAGCAGAAATTCCAGAGTAACTGTAAATTATCTTTTTTTTTTTTTAGAAACTGGAAAAAAAAATATGCTAATAATAAAATCTAGGTCCCTGCTATTATAACTGCCTTCCTTTTGAAATGCCTTTACTTTAGTGGCTTTGTGAAATAAAGACTGCAACTATTATAGATAAGCTTTGAAAAGCAAACACTGATTTCAAAAAAGAAAATGCATCATACTAACATAAGCTATGCCAGTGCATTCAAACCAATTTAAGCAAATATTGAAACTTTATCTGACACCATAATGATCTAAACAGAATTATAATAAAATTACTTGTAATTAGAGAGAAAAATTTTCCACGGGAAGCATTTATTTGGGTCTCTGGAAACAATAGATGTTTCATTTCTGCTTGGCAGACTTATGATCTTTGTTTGGATAAATAATGCATGGTATTTAGATCAGATGTGCTTTCCAAAAACAGCCAATGGGGATTTTGGGAAAAACAAAACAAAACCAATTAGGCTGGCCTGAACTAACTAAGGTTAGTCTGCATATGTTTCATCCAAGGCAGTCCCTAAAACTTTGTCTAAGATAGCATGTAGTAAGAACTTGGAAAATACTTTTTTTTTTTTTTTTTTACTTCCAAAATCTCAGGTCCCATCATTGTAACCAACAATGTAAAGTAACCTGTATATTGAAATGGGAGAGGACCAACTACGATTCCTTCAAGGGTGACATTCTCTGAGCCTTAGCTTTCTTATAAGTTGTTGTTGTTGTTGTTATGTGCTGTCGAGTTGGCCCCAACTCATAGCGTCCCCTCCTTGGGTTTCCAAGGCAGTAGAATGGAATAGTAAAGTTAAATGCATCCTCCTCTGAGAAGTTATTCCTGGGAAGTCTATTGTCTTTTGCCACCCTGCACCTCCCACAGGACATAAACATAAGGCATTGATATAATGAATACATGTTCTTCAGCCTGGGAACAAGGAGAAGAGGGAAGAAAAGAATAACCTTAAATTACACAATAGTCTAGATACTCTAGGAGAGATCCTGCACTCTGCTACTATTCCCTTTCCAAGTCTAGTCTCAAGGAAGGTGAATAATAATAGAATTCCAAGTTACATTTGGAGTGTCTGATACAAAGGATGACCTGTGCACCCACTCTTGCAGGGGAACTCTGGGCAACTGTTAGGAACATTAAAGAGAACAGAAGATATAAATGAGTAGATGTGTAAGGAATGGATTTGAGATGACTGCACATTGTTGTGTGCACCTGAGAACAGCAATAGAATATTTTGGCTGCATCTCAATATTAATGTGAGCATGGCATCAGGAGCTGTGGACTTCTGGAAGTCTGGCTGTCTGGATCCAGAGGACACAACAGTGACCAGCCTCCTCTTTCCCTGCCTTTCATTATCTCATCTTCCATCACAGTGTAGCTCAATGCCCCTTCCTTCAGCGAGGGTTCCCCACCCCAAGACTTGAGGTAGGTAGTTCCTCTTTGAAATACTCACAGCACTGTACCGTACTTCACTCTAGAAGCTAGTTATCTTTCTCTCTGAGTAAACCATCCATTCCTTAAGAACAAAGTTAATTTTAATTTTTGTATCCTCAGTGCCTAACATAATATAGACACATTATGAGTACTCAATAAATATTTGCTGATGCAGTGACTGAATTAAGCTATGTATGTTTATCATATATTTACGAAATACAAAAATAAAGTTACTAAAACCATATGAAATGGAAAGGCAATTTTTGAATGATAACAAACAAAAATGCAATGCATTGCTGTGGAGTCAGATTCAATTCATATCCACCCCTCCTTGGGTTTCCAGGTGATATCACTATGGAAGTAGATTGCCCAACCTTCCTCTGAGGAGTGGCTGGTGGGTTTGAACTGCCAGCTTTCTGGTTAGCAGTCAAATGCCTTAGGCACTATGCCACCAGAGCTTCCTTTCAAATGATAATAATGTAAAAATCCAATGAAGGGAAAAAATAAACTTCTTGTGTTCCATGACTATAACCATAGGAATAATCTTTCCTTTCTCTCATACTTAAAGAATATATATTTATATATGTGTATATATGTGTGTGTATATATATATATATACACACATATATACATATATACATATATAAATAATTAGCCTAAATAAAAAAAAAAAAATCACCCTGACATCACCTCTCCAATGGCCATATGAGAATATTAATGGTCTTGGCATGGTCTTTAGACAACCCAAAATGTCAGTATAAATTAGCTCCACTTTACCAGCATGCCAACTTTGATCTGTAACTCATTCATAAGTTGGTTTCTCAAACTTGCGCTCAAGTAGCCATTCTCCTGGTAAACACTTAGCTATCCTATCCCAGGAGCTGACATCTCTTTGATTTGCCTGACAGCCTTTACAGAATGACCTGTCCCTCACAAACTCCTTTCTACACAACTGTGAAGAAAAACTCCTTTCTTCCTAAGGAAACTAAAAATCTCCTTTTCTCTCTTTGAAGCACAAAAGAAAAAGGCTTATTCCCATCAGACTAAGTAAATAAGCAATAAAGCTTGAATCAGAGATGCAAGAAGAGGACTTTTCAGTACTGCCTTAAGAATGTTTATATGTTTTGGCTAATTCCTTAGAGAAATGGTTTACTGAATAAAATATTTATCTTCTGCAAAAGCAGTGGTTAGAAATAAAGTCAAGATACCCCTTGTGAAACTGTGAGAAAAAGACCCAAAAAATCATTTAAGAACATGTCTAGAACTTTTACACATTATAGATCTTATATGGAAATGATTTAATAAGGGTAAGCAAATGTAAGGAATTTTTTTTTTTTTTCTTATTGCAGTTTCAAAAAAAAAAAAAAAATCACCCGTCAATTATACATGTATATGTGTGTGTGTGTGATTCCTGGAAGTACTCTTCCTTCTTATTCAAAGACAAATCGAAATATTATAATCCCCAAATCAATGATTCTCTATTGAGACCAGAGTCAGAGGAGGATTCTAGGCAAATGCTTCTTTAATTGAGAAGCCTGATAGGTATCTTGAGTCTTAAGCCAAATTTGAAGTATACCTTAAAGACCAACCAAAATCTTTCTTCAGGTCTTTCTAAAGAGGAGGATAGTGAAATGTGAGCCATACTGATTATTTTATAGACCAGATAAAAAGTTAATTGACTCTAGGAAATATATGAAAAGTACTTAATTAGAGAAAACAAATCACAGACTGTAAAACCAGTCAGTTAAAGAAAAGGAAAAAAAGGGAGTACAGAAAGGAATTGCTGAGACAAAATCCAGAGGAATTTAAGCCCCACTAGATCTAGGCTGGCGGTTCAAACCCACCAGCCACTCCTCAGAAGGAGGGTTGGGCAATCTACTTCAGTAGTGATACTGCCTGGGCAATCCAGGGAGGGGTCACTATGAGTTGGGGCTGACTTGACGGCACACAACAGGTCTAATTATGTAGTAGACATTTTTTTTTCCTCTATAATTGCATTTCATTCAAATTTTTGTTGCTTCTCAGTAAATTTCAAGCCATTAATATAACTCCTCAAAGAGGTTTAAAAAAGACTAAACAAAGCAAAGTAATAAATAAAATGGTTTATTCTATTTTTCCCTTAACCTGAGAGTCTAGTAATATTAAAACTTGATGCACAAGAAAGTCATCAACATGTTTGCCCTTTGTTTAAATTAAGCTGAGCACAAAGTAAAATTTAACTGCTTTTAATTATCTCTTTTTATTCTCTGGCTCCTGTATTTCCCTTTGAATATTTTGCCACATTTATCCATTATGTTTTTCATGTCTTCATATTTGTTGAGAAGGGAGCATTTCAATATATCCTATGAAAAATAACACCTAAAATATGATTTCAGATTGTCTGTGGAGGTTGCTTATCTATGCTGTGTTTGGTAAATGTTAGTAAATGCAATAGCAGTAAACAGGATATTTGAATTGTTAAGTATCCTGTTTTTTTTGATTTTGGTAAGTATACAGATGTAGATAGACTACTGAAGGTAAAAAAAATCCCAGGCCTGACAGTTACTAGTTGGAGATCTTGTACAAGTTATTTAATTTCACTGTTTTTCTGTGAGCTCATCTAGAAAAAGGATAAGATAAATAATCGTACCTAAAGTCTAGAGTTGTTAGGAGGAACAAATAAATTAGTACATAAAATATGCTTTGAAAAGTGCCTGACACATACTAAATGCTATATTAAGTATTACTTACTGTTATAGTTTTCAAATACCAACTGAAATCAATTTCAGGCACCTCACATGAGTCACCCAGGGGTGACTGTTAACCAACTAGGAGTTGCAATCTGAGGCTACATGTTGTTGTTGTTGTGTGCCACCCAGTTGTGTGCGACTCATAGTGACCATATATCACAGAGTAGAACTGCCCCACAGGGTTTCCACGGCTATAATCTTTACAGAGTGACATTTCTCTTGCAGAGTGACTGGTGGGGTCAAACCTCTGACCTCTTGCTTAGCATGCCAGTTCTTTAACTATTGTACAATCAGAGCTCCTAGGAACAAGGAACAAACTTTGATCATGCTTGTTAACATCAGCTAGGATTAATTTAATTGTACACCTAGTTTTATATTTTTTCTACATGTTCATGCATCTATAAAGTACATAGAGCCCAACTTCATGATTGAAAGTTACATAAATGATATCAAATTGCAAATTTTTACACATTATGTTTTTGTATATTCATTCACATTTAAATATATTTGTTGTTGTTTTGTTGTGTGCCGTAGAGTCAGACCCTACTCATAGCGACCCCTCCTTGGGTTTCTGAGGCAGTATCACTACGGAAGTAGATTGCCCCATCTTCCTTCCAAGGAGTGGCTGGTGGGTTTGAACAGCCAGCCTTCTGGTTAGCATGTTACCTATTGTAAAGGATTAAGAAGCTCTGTTGGCTTAGTGGTGAAGGCATTTGGCTGCTAACCAAAAGGTCAGTGTTGGAACACACCAGCCACTCCATGGGATAAAGATAAGGCAGTCTCCATAAAGATTACAGCCTTGGAAACCCTATGGGGTAGTTCTACATTGTGCTGTAGGGTCCGTATGAGTCAGAATTGAGTTGAGTGCAGGGGGCTTGGTTTGGGGGTTTTGCAAAATATTAGTTTTTCTGAACAAATAGGTTTTATATCTGTTTGTTTACTTCCAGACATTTAGGTTATTTCTAGTTTTTTATTTAAAAAAAGTTCTCCAGTGAACATCCTTATGTATGTATCCTTCATGTATAAGGTGAAAGAATTTTCACTTTTTGAAAGAATTTTCCTTCACAGATGTGAAAGACTTTTCTGTGATGCTTGCTTGGGAATGGATTTGCTTTATTATATGGGATACACTTATTCAACTTTAATAGATATTTCCATATTGTGCTTTAAAGTACTTTATCAACACATTGGATTATCAAATTTAATTTTATCAACCTGATGCACATGCACATGCAGTAGTATTTTATAATATTATTATTTATTGCATTTTGTTAATTACTAATAAATTAAGCATATTTTCATATATCCATTGCTATTTAAGCTTCTTTATATTGCCTCATAAAATCCTTTGTCATAGTTCTATTGGAATGACTATCCCTCTATTATTGCTTTCCAGAAGTTTCTTGAACATTCTCAATTTTAAGTCCTTACATACATATATTTGTAAGGATATATATATTGTGATGATTTGGATGAAAGTTTACAAAGCAAATTCATTTTCCATACAGCAGCTTACATACACTTTGTCTGATGACATTGACTTCAATTTCCCACAATGCAACAGCTCACCTCCCACTTTAGTTTTTACCCATTTATTTGTTGTAAATATATCCTCAGCTGTTATTTACCTTATTTTTCTTTTTACTTACTTCATGGTGACTTAGTTCATTTCAATTATATTTACTTTATTGTGATCTAATTTACAATCTCTTCCTTTAAAGTCTCTACTTTCTACAGTTTTTTTTAAAGAAAAATGTTTCCACCCAAAATCATTAATAAAATAGCTAATATATGTATATATTATTCTGTTCTGTTTACCTAGTGCCACTCTGAGAAGAATATATACCACAAATGGGATGCTTGAACAAACAGGAGTTTATTCTCTTACAGTTCGGGAGGATAGAAGTCCAAGTTCAAAATACCATGCACTAGGAGCTGGGTGAAAGTCTTTTGACCTTGGGCTTCAGTTCTGCCTCTTGCTCCCGGCCAACTGAAGCTAGAGGCATCTCTTCACTCAGGCACCTACTGGCTGTTGAGTCTAACAAGCCCAAGGTTGACAAATAAAATGGCACAGTCCCAATGTTACCAAACCACACAGCAGGCCATTAATTCAAGTCCATTGTAAGTCCCAAGGTTGGCAGAGTGTGGCAGGCTGCTGAACGACACTGCTACATGCAGGGTCCAAGTGTGCCATAAGCTAGGGACTATATCCAAAGCTGTTTCTTATATATGCGAAGCAGAACACATACACAAAGCAACTACTCAGCTGCTCCAATAGATTCTACCATGAAGTTAATTACCAATCTCACCATGGGGAATAACTGCATTCCTACATTCAGCTGTCCAGCCACCACTCATCCAGGCCCAGCCAAGTTGACAAGCTCACTTTCATCAAGTCGGGTCTGACTCCTCCTATGCCACCAGAGCTCTCTCTCTCTCTCTCTATATATATATATATATGTATATATATACACACACACACACACACACATATACATATATATACACATATACATATACATATATGTGTGTGTGTATACAAACACACATATATGTATATATGTATATATGTGATATATGTGTGTGTGTGTGTATACATATATGTAATGGATCTCTGATGGCTCAGTGCTAAGGCATTTAACTGCTACCAGAGGTTGATTGTTCAAACCCACTAGTTGCTCATCAGAATGAAGATAGGGTAATCTACTTCCATAAAGATTTACCTCCTCAGAAACCTAATGGGGGTCACTATGAATTGGAATCAACTAGATGGTAGTGAGTTTGGTTTGGTCTCTCCCTCTCTCTCTCTCTCTCTCTCTATATATATATATATACAAACACACACACATATATTTTTTTTTTCCCTATGCTTTTTTCTAAAACCTTTATAAATCAAAAGTATATATGCTGGCTTATTTATACGTAAAAATGGAGAAAGCTATATCTGTTATTTGATGGTGTTGTGAAGACTTTATAAGAATTTATATCCAAGACTTAAATCAGTGTTGGACAATTACACAGTAGAATTTCAAGAAACTTAAGTTGCCATTACATTGTATTGTCTACAGAATACCATTAACAGGAGTTAATTCCACGTTGCTGAGAAGTTGAAGGTAAGAAGAATCTGAGAGTAGCTTTGGGGGAAGTGAATTAGAAAGATTTAATGTTTAGCCAGATTTTATTATCTCCTCTTAGCCTCCACCAAAACTTTGGCCCTCCAAATAATTGACATGATTCAGTATCCTCGTTCAAGGGGAAATAAAGCAAGAGTGTTTGATCATATAAACTGCTCACTAAACAATGTAAAACTGGAGCTCTTTCTGACTTAATATCCTCAAGACACTGTTTGCCATTGGAATCTAGGAAAACTTGCTGTAAAATACTAATTTAAGAGAATTTTGCATGAGTTATAATTTGAAAGAGTGAATGAAAGGGAAATAAGTATCTGGTAAATTTGGAGATTAAGGACACAGAGTTTAAAGATGGCCTTGGAGGTGTTAACACCTGCAAGCAAGTATTAGACATGAACTTCCAGCTAAGGAACAGGAAGCTACTCAATTTCACCTTCCTTTTGAACAGACAGTGAATGTTTATTTTATACTGACATATATATAAGGAGAGAGTAAATTTTACCATCATAAGGTAGTATGACTTTTATCTGGCCTCATAAAAACTGATCATTCATATTCATTCGATAGCACCATCGTTTGAGTGGGCAATCACATGATTCTGACTTGTGTTTCAAATATATTAGTTATAACTCTTTCAGTGAAGGACCTGATAGAGGCCTATCTATCATTTATCACCAAGTTTTCCACTGTTTGTCTGAGTATTTGAACATATCAAAATTTGTATAAATATGTAAATTTTTTCACAGTTGTAGCAAATAATTTAGAAAAATATTTTGTAGAACCTAATAGAGCCATGGTGATGCGACGATTAAGTGCTCAGCTGCTAATTAAAATTTCAGCAGTTCAAACCCACCAGCTGCTCTGAGGGAGAAGAGACCTGGTGATTTGTTCCCGTAAAGACTACATTCTAGGATACATTATGGGACAGTTCTACTCTTTCCTATAGGATGGCTATGGATCAGAATCAACTCATAGCACATAACAAGTAACCTGTCAAGGGCAGGGTGTATCCCAGAACCTGTACCCTGCTTTATCTTTATTGTTGCTGTTTTTGCCGTCTTTGATACTGACTCCTGTGGATAGAAGACTTGCTCCATAGGATTTTCAAGGCTGTGCCCTTTTGAAAGCAGATATGCAGGCCTGTTTTTCAAGGCATCTCTGGGCAGGTTTCAACCACTAGGGTTTTGGCTAGTAATCTAGTGTTTAACCATTTGTGCCACCAAGGAATCCTACCTTCTCTATACCCACTGCCATCAAGTTAATTCTGACTCATAGTGACCCCATATGGTTTCCAAGGCTGTAACTCTTTATGGAAGCAGATTGCCTCATTTTCCTCCTGTGGAACAGCTGGTGGGTTTGAACTACCAAATTTTTGGATTAGCAGTCCAATGCTTTAAGCACAGCACCACCAGAGCTCCTTAAAAAAAAGAAAGAGAGAGAGAGAGAAAAAAAAAAATAAAGGGAGCTATGGTGGCTTAGTGCCTAAGTCATATGACTGCTAACCAGAAGGCTGATAGTTCAAAGCCACCAGCCACTTCTCAGGAGGAAGACTGGGCAATCTACTTCCATTGAGATAACACCTCGGAAGCTTAGTAACTGCTTAATACATATTTACTGAAATAATAAATGGATGGTTGAACAGATAGATGGATAGCTCATGAAAATGATCCAGTAGGAAGTTTTGATAGTGATCAGGGGCCCTTTTGGGATTAATTAACTGTGAATTAGCACAGTAGCTATAACAGTGTGCTAAAACCTAGCAATGATTGTGATGATGGTGTAGGACCAGGCAATATTTCCTTTTGTTACATACATTGGAGCAAACTCAATGGCACCTCACGAGAGAAACATGATACAAATTAGCTGGAAATAACCACAAGAGCTGGCAGTTGTTGTTCTTTTGATGTTGTCTGGTTACAGTCTTGATCATAAGCTAAATTTACAGTAAGTAGGAGAATTAATGTTGGCATACACTCTTATCTCTGTCCATGAAGTGCCGATCATATTTTCTTTTCCTAAAAAAAGTAACAATTATATGAGAGAAAGAAAAAATAAACAAAACAAAACAAAAAACAGTCAAGAAAGCATATATCATTTTATAGTTTATAAAAGATTTTTCCTATGGATTAGTATTATAATGATTGCAATTGCTTCTCCATTTCTTGTGTTACCATAATTTTTTTAAGAATTCCAAATTTAGAGTACAGCTTACAAATATGAGATGGTCTGGTGGCACAGTGTTTAAAACATTCAGCTGGCTAACCCAAAGGTCCACAGTTTGAACCCACCATGGGAGAAAGATAAGGCAGTCTGCTTCCATGAAGATTTACAATCTTGGAAACCTCACAGAGCAGTTCTACTCTGTTCTATCAAGTTGCTATGAGTCAGAATCAATTTGATGGCAATAGGTTTGGATTTTTGGTTACAATTTGTATCCCTACATACATATTTTTAAAAACATGCATGTAGTTCAAAGGTGTGTTTTGGTCTTCATCATGGCTATTATATAATTTAAACTAAATATAATAAATGTAAAAACAGCCTCTATCATATAGATATCCTACAAGGATTATTTGTTCATTTACCATTCCATTTAAACAGCAATCTCAAAAACAATTTTGAGATTGCTTTTGACTAGAAAAAAATGAAGCATTATCACTGGCTATCCAGTACTCAAGAGCCATAATAAGCACATATTTTATTTGTCCCTACTTAGGTTTTAAAAAGACTAAGATATGCAAAGGCACATTCTTCATGTACCTGCTTGGCTGTGGCTCCTCAAAATGGCTCCCAGACTCCATCCTGTTTAGCCAAATGCTGAATATTGCAGTCATCCCTGCCCTCTCCCTTTCCTCTAGTGGGCCACATTCCTTTGCTAATAGCAACATCTTATCTTGGGCACATGCTACCAGACCTTGGCCCAGACCTCTTACTAGCATCAGGTGCCACTGGGCCTCACACCAGGCTCATAGACTCTATTTGATTGTTCCTCAAACAGAGGTATTAATATCTCTGGAAAAAGGAAAGGGTTTAGCAGATGTAGAAACTGATCAGCCCCCTCTTTGCAATAAAACCCTTTCATTCCTCTGGGCATGCCTCCACTGCAATTTTTAGATTTCTCCAATCCCTACCATTATAAGGCTTTGCAGCTTTCAATTATAATTTAGATATTAAAAATGTTCTAATATTGCTTCTTGATTTTTACATTGCTTGAAATATGAAATTTTATTGATTTGTACTAATTTTTAATATACTCTAAACTCAAATAATCTACATATTGATTATGTTCTATAATGTATGCACCTATGTGTTAAACTATAATATATTGTTATACGTATTTCATAAAATAAATATAGCTTTATATTATTTCATGAATTCATATAACATTTTCTCTTCTACATTATTTTTTTCTAATTTAATTTTAAATCATCATGATATTATGCATCAATTAAGGCATCAGAAAAACATTAGAAAGTAAAAGCAGTATTGTTATTACTTTAAAAGGCAAATATTATTATCACTTAACACCAAAGACTGTGATTTAGTAAGAAATCCATAATACACTGAGTACAGCAGTGATAGAAACAGTGTCTTATCATACCAACACTTTTCATCACTATATATAAATACATATTTCTTCCTCTTGATTGTTGTCAGTTAGCCATTGTATAAATTGTATACACCCTCCAAATATATATTTAAATCCAACCCTTTACATATATATTTAAAACCTGACCCTGTTTAGAAATAGAGGTTTTCTTTTGCTATGTCAAAAAGATCATACCAGAGTAGGGTGGGTCATAATCGTAATCACTTACATTATGAAAAAAGCAGAAGAGACATACATGGCTGGGGGTGGAGAGACACCAAGGAGCATCAAGGAATAGCGAGGAAATCCTGAGGCTATTCTCTCCTCCTGCTAAATCTGATGCTCTGATTAAGATGTTTAGTCTTCAAATCTGTGGGAAAATAAGTATCTGTTCTTTGAAGACATTCACGAGATGTATTCTTTTTTTTTTTTTTTTACAGCAGCATGAGGTAATTAAGACAGCCACAATCTATGGTTCAGTGTCTTAGACAATCTGTCTAATCCCCAACAGTCATATCATTAAAAACAAAAACAAAAACAAGGTAGAGAAAACCAACGTGGCAATAATTTGTGTGCACTGACTGCTCCTAATGAAAAGCTCCCAACAGTTGCCACTCAATTACACCTTGATCATATTGGAAAGATTTTCCAGACCCTCACCAGGTGTACAAGTCCCTCATTCACTGCTCTGTGGCACCAACAATGTTCAAAAATCTTATATTGTTCACAGTATACAGACAAGTCAAGATGAGTTGTTGTTGGGTGCTGTAGAGTGGTCTCTGACTCATAGCGACCCTATGCACAGCAGAAAGAAAAACTGCCCAGTACTGTGCCAGATCCGGGATCCCTGCTATACTTGAGCCCATCGCAGTAGTCACTGTGGAAATCCACCTCATTAAGGGCCTTCCCCTCTTTCCTTGACCCTTCACCACACCAAGCATGACATCTTTCTCCAGGGAATGATCCCTTCTGATAACATGGCCGAAGTACATGAGACGAAGTCTGGTCATTCTTGCTTCCAAAGAGCGTTCTGCCTGCACTTCCTCCAGGACAGATTTGTTAGCTCTTTTAGCAGTTCATGGTACTTTCAGCATTCTTTGCCAGCACCACAACTCAAAAGCATGAACTCTTCTTCGGTCTTCCTTATTCATTCTCCAGCTCTCACATGCATGTCAGGCAATTGAAAATATCATGGCTTGTGTCAGGCACACCTTAGTCCACAAGGAGCTGTCTTTGTTCCTCAGCACCTGAAAGAGGTCCTTTGGAGTTGACTTGCCCAGTGCTTTACGTCCACTGATGTCCTGACTGCTGCTTCCATTGACATTGATTGTAGAACCAAGCAATGTGAAGTCTTTGACAACTTCAATTTTTTCTCCATTTATCATGATGTTGCTTATAGTTGTGAGGATTTTTGTTTTCTTTATATTGAGACATAATTCATACTGCAGAGTGTATTCTTCAATCTTCATCTGTAAGTGCTTTAAGTCATCCTCACTTTCAGCAAGCAAAGTTGTGTCATCAGCATATCACAGATTGTTAATTATTCTTCCTCCAATCCTGATGCCACATTCTTCATGTAGTCCAGCTTCTTGGATTATTTGCTAAGTATATAGATTGAGTAAGTGTGGTGAAAGGATACAACCCTGACACACTCCCTTCTTGATTTTAAACCATGAAGTGGCAGTGTCCCCTTGTTCTGTTCAAATCACAGCCTCCTTGTCTATGTACAGTTTCCTCAGGAGTACAATTAAGTGTTCTGGAATTCCCATTCTTCCCAATGTTATCCACAATTTGTTATGTTATGGTTCACAAATCAAATACTTTCGCATAGACAATAAAACACAAGTAAACATCTTTCTGGTATTCTTTGCTTTCAGCCAAGATCCATCTGACATCAGCAATGATATGCCTCGTTCCATGTCCTCTTCTGAATCCAGTTTAAATTTCTGGAAGCTCTCTGTCAATATACTGCTGCATCTGTTTTTGAATTACCTTCAGTAAGATTTTACTTGCATTTGATATTAATGATATTGTTAGATAATTTCCACATTCTGTGATATCTCCTTTCTTTGGAATGGGTACAAATATGGATCTCTTCCAGTCAGTTGGCCAGGTAGCTGTCTTCCACATCTCTTGGCATAACAAAGTGAGTGCCTCCAGCACAGCATCCATTTGTTGAAACATCTCAACAAGTAGTCCATCAATTCCTAGAGCCTTCTTCTTCACCATTTTTTTCAGTGCAGCCTCAACTTCTTCTTTCAATACCATTGGTTCTTGAACATATGCCAGCTCCTGAAATGGATGAAGATTGACCAGTTCTTTTTGGTACAGTGACTCTGTGTATTCCTTCCATCTTCTCTTATGTTTCCTGCATCATTCACTATTTTGCCCATAGAATCTTTCAATATTGCAACTTGAGGCTTAATTTTTTTCCTCAGTTATTTCAGCTTGAGAAATGTCAAGAATCTTCTTCCATTTTGGCCTTCTGACTCCAGATATTTGCACATTTCATTATAGTAATTGGCTTTGTCTGCTTGAGCTGCTCTTTGAAATCTTCTGTTCAGCTCTTTTATCTTGTCATTTCTTCCAAATGATTTAGCTACTCTCCATTCAATGGAAATTTCAGAGTCTCTTCTGACATCAATTTTGTTCCTTTCTTCTTTCTCTACTTTTTAATGACCACTTGCTTTCTTCATGGATGACATTCTTGATATCATCCCACAATTCTTCTGGTCATTGTTGTTCAATGCATCAAATCTATTCTTTAGATGGCTTCTAAATTCAGGAGAGATACATTCAAGGTCATATTTTGGCTCTTGTGGACTTGTATTTTAATTGTCTTCAACTTCAAGTTGAACTTGCATATGAACCGTTGATGGTCTGTTCCACAATGACTGGCCTGGTTTTGGCTAAAGATATTGAGCTTTTCCACTGCCTTTTGCCACAAATGTAGTCAATCTGATTCCTGTGTACTCCATTTGGCAAAGTGCACACGTATAGTTGCCGTTTGTGTTGTTGAAAAAATATATTTGTAATAAATAAGTTGTTGGTCTTGTAAAATTCTATCATGTGATCTCCAGTATTATTTCTGTCACCAAAGCCAAATTTTCCAACTGCTGGTGATTCTTCTTTGTTTCCAACTTTTGTAACAAATCACCAATGATGATTAACACACCTTGAGTGCACATTTTGTCAATTTCAGACTACAGAAGTTTATAAAAATCATCAATATCCTCATCTTTGGGTTTGGTGGTTAGTGCATAAATTTGAATAATAGTAGTATTAACTGATCGTCCTTGTAGGCATATGGATATTATCCTATCACTGTACTTCAGGACAGTTCTTGAAACATCCTTCGTGATGATGAATGCCATGCCATTCCTCTTCAATTTGTCATTCTTGACATAGTAGATCATATGGTTGTCTGATTCAAAATGGTCTAAATTGGTCCATTTCAGCTCACTAATGCCTAGGATATCAGTCTTTATGTATTCCATTTCATTTTTTACCACTTCCAATTTTCCTATATTCATACTTCGTACATTACCTGTTCCAATTATTAATGGATGTTTGGGGCTGTTTCTCCTCAATTTAAATCATGCCACATCACCAAATGGAGGTCTTTCAGGAAATGGAGTAAAGCTTTCAGCTTTACTTTATCCATATCATTAAGGTTGGTTCTACTCTGATGATTCAGCTCCTTCCAAGTCATATTTTGAGTGCCTTCAGACCTAAGTGACTCATCCTCCTGCATTGTATTGGACAATATTTCCAGGCTATTCATAAAGTTGCACAGTAATGTATCAGACAGTATTTCTCTGCTATTCGTAAGGTTTTCCCTGGCCAATTCTTTGAGAGGTGAATGGCCTCTTACTTCTTCCTAGTCTGGCTCAGTCTGTAAGCTGTGCTGAAACCTGTGCACCATGTACAACCCTGCTGGCATTTGAAACACCAGCAGCACAACCTCAAGCCTCACAGCAACACACAAGCCACCACAGTGTGACAAATTGCCGGACAAGTTTGTCTTCCTTAGGTGTTTGAAAGCTCTCCACCTTCCCCTTACCTGGATCCCTGCCAGTGCTCGCTCTGTCATCCCCCAGCTTTTCTTTCCCTTGCTTTCCTACCTTTTGGGGGTGGGGTCTGGGTCCCTCCTCTTACCTAGATCCCTGGCTGCTGCTCTGTTCTGTCATCCCCTCTGGCTTTTCTTTCCCCTGCTTTCCTGACTCTTGGGGGTGGGGTCAAGATGAGGTTGTACAATTAGGATCCACTATGAGGTTCCTTGGTGCTACGTTCCTTCCATTTAGCTTTCTGATATTTGTAATGAAAGAGTTCACCTTTCATCTCTCATTTTTGAGCAGTCTCTTTCAGTAGGAGTTACCACCTTTCATACCTATTCTCCAGCCAAAGTCTTATTTAGTTTCTGAATATGAAAAATAAGAAAGAAAGAAAGGGAGGGAGAAAGGGAGAGAGAGAAGGAGAGAGAGAGAGAAAGAAAGAGAGAGGGAAAGAAAGGAACAAAAGAAGGAAGGAAGGGAGGGAGGGAGGGAAGTAGGAAGGAGGGAGGGAAGGAAGAAAGAGGAAGGAAAGAAGAAATTGTTCTACAAATGTTGTTGTTGTTGTTATGTGCCGTCGAGTCGGACTCGACTCATAGCGACCCCTCCTTGGGTTTCCGAGGCAGTATCACTACGGAAGTAGATTGCCCTATCTTCCTTCCGAGGAGTGGCTGGTGGGTATGCATCTCATTTAGCTTCTCTAGGCTTGCTCAATTTGTCGTTAAATTGTATGTGTGTGTGTGTGCTCAGTTTTTACTGCAGGAGGAAAAAGAAATAGCTTTTCGAATCCTAGAAACTATTGAAAATGAATGGCTTTCAGTTCAATCTAGGGACTTATTCTAATATAGAAGCTGCAAAATGTGATGAAAGAGACCAACAATGTCATAAATGGAATCTAATCAAATTTTGTTTAACAAAGTATAAAACTTATAGGGGGAAAAATATCCCTGCTGGGTTTTTCTAAGAATTTAAGACTTCCTTCTCAAAGGAGCTCTGGTGACACGGTGCCTAATGCATTTGACTGCTAACCAGAAGGTTGGTGATTCAAACCACTCCACAGAAGGAAGACAGAGCAATCTATTTCCATAAAGATTTATTGCCTCAGAAACCTAGTGGGGGTTGAATGGACTCCATGGCAGTGGGTTTGGTTTTGATTTTGGCTCCCTACTCTAAAAGGAGCCCTAGTGACATAGTGGTTGAGTCCTTGGCTGCTAACCAAAAGGTAGGAGGTTTGAACACCAGCAGCTCCACAAGAGAAAGATGTGGCAGTCTACTTCTGCTAAGTGTTCCAGCTTTGGAAACCCTATGGGCAGTTCTACTCTGTTCTATAAGGTCTCTGTCAACTTTGTTCTATAAGGTCCCATAAGGTCTTACTCTCCTATAAAGTCACTGTGAGCCAGAATCTCCTCAATAGCAATGCATTGGGCTTGGTTTTAACAGTCTCAAGATGCTAGATTATTATAATAATAACTAAATTTCTAACCTAAAACTTAAAAGAGATTTTTAACAAAATAATTATTAAAAGTTAGTATTTATTGATTATTTAAAACTTCAGGCATTGTACTCCACACTTTACATACATCATCTCATGTATTACCCACTAATCACTATGAGATGATTTTAAAATTCCCTCTTTAGAGATGAGGAAACTGAGGCTATGTTCTTAAGAACTACACATGGAAGTTGAAGTAATCAAAGAAAAATAATATATAATGTAATCATAAAAAAAAGAAAAAACTTGTTATCTCAGATAGTTTATTCATTGGCAAAATAAAAGTACTAAGTTTATTGCCTATTTCAGAAACCTACATATGATAATGACATGCTAAAAGTTATGTTTAAGTTATAATTATGAGCTCATTACTAAAGGCATCATGCAGAGTGGCTTACTCTTTCGTAGATTGTATTGTTTCGGTTTGTAGCCAATATACCACAGTGCTCCTAAATCACAGTGTATGTGTTCTTAAATGTGATTGCAGCTCTTCATAGAAATAACAACCTATTCTGTCCTACTCAAAATTTACAAACCTCCTTTTATAGCATTGCCCTTTCTTCCCTCAAAATCACAATGGTAAAATATATTTTGGAAATAATTAAATCAATAGGGATTTACTTTTCAAAAGTACAATATGTAGAATAAATCATACATCTTTAGTGGTAGTTCATGCTTTCATTTTTATTTCTCTTAAGTGAAGGCAGTTGTAAGACTACAAAAACAGCTAGCTTTGTGATTTTATTCTTTTGGGTCCCTGTTGGGAACTAAATTAGTATTTTATAATGCAAAAGAATCAGTAAGTGAGCTAGGATAAAATAATACAAATATATATTAAAGGAAGATGATAAAAAGTCTAGGACCACTTGGTTATAGGTATTTGGTAAATCATTTTCAATTAAGGCAGAAAGAATACAATATTTAATAAATATTCTTGAAACACTTAGGTAATCACTGAGAAAATATATATATAATTTAGAAATTTATAAAAAAATTACACCAATGAATAACATGATAAATAAAATAATAGCTAAATATTTATATCAACAGAACTGAGAGAAACTTTTCAAAGCAAAACACCAAAGTTAGTTCCCACAAATAAAATATTTACTAGAGTAGACAATATCAGAGTAAAATAAGAATTGCAGGACAAATATATTAAACTGCTTACATATTTCTAACATATGTGATAGTTTCATTACTATATGAGAAAATTAATCTAAAGAAATATAAAGCAACATACATATACTAAGATTTAGCTTATAAGCAATTTTTCATCACATTGCATGGTACAGATTAGGAGAGATAGAGAGGTATAATATGTAGTAAGTGTAATAAAGCCCTTATTATCAGTTATGTCCTACTTGCTATCAGAGAGTTTGGTACTTTCTGGATAGGAAAGAATTTTAGAAAATTTTAGTAATATTCATCTATTGAGGATTTTTTCATCCAATAATTGGTAGAAATACAGTGCTAGTCATATGTTAGAAATCTATATTTGAACTGAGTAGAAAGCATGCAAATGTCAACATAGACACTTGGATTTGTCCCATTAACAGAAAACTAACGATAAAATTTTGTTTTTTTCTTTTTGTGGTACTGTAAATAGATTTGTAACAAGTGAGTATCTCCACATTTGTGACAATGCCATTTCAGTGTTTATTGAGCACCTATTTTGTCGTTAAAAATGCAAAACTCTATCTTCATGGAGGTTATCTTATAATGTGATAGAAAGACAATATTTCCATTAAGTACTGATATATAGCACTATACTCTAGAACTTAGTGGTATAAAACAGCAGCCATTTCATTATGCTCACAGACTTTATAGGTAAGAATCTGGACTCAGTAGAGAAGGATGGCTTATATCTGATTCACAATTCCTGAGGACCTACCTGGGAATATCCTGATGCTGAGGGTTGGAATCATCTGTAGGGTCCTGCACTGAAATTGCTTGAAGGCTAAGTTCAACTGGGACTGTTGAGCAAAGCACCTATGCATGGCCCCACTATATGACGTGGACTTTTCATACATGGCAGCTAAGTTCTGAGATTGAGTGACCAGAGAGTGAATATTCAAAGAGATCTGGGTAGAAGATGCATGGATTTTCACTCAGGAGTGACACTCAGAATTAATAAAGCATCATTTCCACTTTACTTCATTGTTCAGTTCTATCACAAGTCTACTCATATTTAAGGGAGGGGAATTAGACTACATCTTTTGATGGGGAATGGCCCTCAAATTGCACTGCTCTGGTGGCGTAGTGCCTAAGGCATTTGACTGCTAACTGGAAGGCTAGCAGTTCAAACGCACCAGCCATTCCTCTGAAGAAAGGTTGGGCAATTTACTTCCATAGTGAAACCACTCTGGAAACCCAAGGAGGGGTTGCTATGAGTCAGATCCAACCCCATGGCAAACACAACAACAAACAAACAAGCAAACAAAAATATGTGAAATGGAAGGTATTGTTGTGGATATTGTTGGAAAGTACAAATTGACAGAGAAAAATTAAAAAGTTCATAAATAACATGATATACTTTTGGATAATGATAAACAGTGACCAAAGGGTAGTATTGGGGTCCTTTTCAGAAAGAAGGTTCAGGAAAGTTATCTCATAAAATGCTGTGTTTAGACAGAGACATGCACGGCTGATTAAAAGAAATGGAATACTTAAGATCTGCAGGAAGTATATTTGGTAGAAGAAATGGATAGTGTAATGGTTCTGAAAGAGCTCTGGTGGCGTAGTGCCTAAGGCATTTGACTGCTAACCAGAAGGCTGGTGGTTCTGAAATTGGGGGTGGGGGGTGGGGGTGGAGACACTTAGCTAGCTTGAAGCAGAGAAGCAACTTTCCAGTGTGTCTGGAGTCTGAGAAGGAAAGAGAGATGATGGGAGAAATAGCAGAGCTCAAATCATTAATAAAGCTCATTAAATAATAAGATGTATGAAAGTTAATTTAGTTGTAATTAAAAGCCATCAGAGAATTTTAAGCACAACAAGTGAGTAACTCTAATTTATTATTTTAAAAAAAGTTACATTTGATGCTATATAGAGAAGTATGAGAGAAAGCAGGGGATCCATAAAAGGTTGGTGCAAAAAGCCAAGTGACCAAGATTGGTGACACTGACTATAAGGTAATGAAAAATCCACCAAACCCACTTCCATGGTTCAATTCCAACTCATAGCAACCCCCCATTAAGTTTCCAAAGCTATAAATTTATATTGAAATAGATTGTCTCATCTTCCTCCCTTAGACCAGCTGATGGGTTTGAACCACCGAACTTCTGCTTAGCAGCCAAATGTCTTATCATGAAGGAGGTGGTAAAGAAACAAAATGAAAATATATTTTGTTCATAGACTTGAGAGAACTTGTTTATGCATTGGCAGTGGCATTGGAAAAAAGAGAACTACCAAGAATGATGACATAGTTTGGGGTAAGAGTTACTGCGTAAATGTAGTGACATTAATTGTCACGGGCAAGACTTCAGGAAGAGATTTTGATTTGTAAAGAAAATAAGAGTAGTCTTTTGGCTAAGTTAATTCTGAGATTCTACGATTAAATATCCAACATTTTGTGCAGGCAATTGTATGTATCAGAAAGGATATCAGAGAAAAAATCAAAGCATAGTATTCTGAGCACCTAATATACACAGCTCCAAAATACACTAGAATCATGTAATGATCGATACAAAACAATATTCTAACTCAAGAAAAATAACTTAGAAACATGGTTCTTGTTAAATGTTTATAATGTTATCCATTACAAGTGCAAAAGGTTAATTTCTCCTACTTAATCATATTGTCTCCTTAACAAGTAAGAAATTACAAGGAAGAAAAGAAAATGTAGATGAAAAGGGCCTATATTATTTAACACTAGACTCAGGCCCTTAAAACATTTAAATTATTAACATTGTCATCAAAGTCAATGTCCAGAGACTACATTCTACTTGCAACCTAGTTTCAGTATTTGTCTCAATTCTAAAACAATGCTTCTAGCACAAAATGAACAACAAAGATTAGCTTCCTTCCAGGCCCCAAATCATCCCTTCTTGTGATCTCTAAGGAGTTTCTGAGGGGAGTTTTTAAGGTTGAGAGTTCCGTGTGCTTGCCAGAGGTCATCAAGCAGTTGGTTAAATGACCCTTGAGAATCTGTCTCTTCCTTTCCTGAGACTTCTGTGCCACACAGATATTTCTGTATATCTCATGCACACTTCTCTCCCTCTCTTTGAGAGTGAATGAAAGAATGAAGATGTTAACTGATGGATCTCATTAAAAGAAACAAAAAAAATTCTGCAAAAAATTTTCAAAGGATGTCCTTTTCTACTATAAAGGTAGTGAAAAATAACATCAACAGAAATGGTAACTTCTGGTTGAAAAAAAGGAAAGATCCTTAAGAAGAGATCGACAAAACCAGATTTTAAAAGATCCAGTGTTCAATCATTTTGATTATGTAAATATATACTTGATATTACTATGGCTAATTGCTCCAAGAATACTTTCTAATTGAGAAGTCAACTTAGTGTAGTGGTTACAAGCACAGTCGATCCCGTAGTCAGGTGCCCTGGTTTGAATCTTGCTTGTGCCTCCCACCATCTGTATGATCTTAAACTGTTATTAAATTCTGTGATCTCAGTTTCTCTATATGTAAAATGGTTATAACATCAATAAAAACTTAATGAAAGGGTTGGTTGGAGTATTTTAATATATTAACAGACATGAAACACTTAGAACAGGTAGTGTCACATTTTATGCCCTATGCCAGCTAAGTCTGTATGTTAGACTAGTTGTCATGTAGTAGATTCTGACTCATGGTGACCTTATGTGCGTAAGAATAGAACTGCACTCCATAGAGTTTTCAGTGCCTGTTCTTTCCATTAGCAGCTGAGAGATTAACTGTTTATGTCTCCTGGGACACCAAAGCTATTACTGACTCTCCTTACCATTTCTACTCCTTAATTTGCATCCCACTATAGATGAGCTCTGGTAGCATAGTGGCTAAAAGCACTTGACTGCTCACCAGAAGGCTGGCGGTTCAAACCCACCAGCCACTCCTCGGAAGGAAGGTTGGGCAATCCTACTTCCGTAGTGATACTGCCTCGGAAACCCAAGGAGGGGTCGCTATGAGTCGGGGCCGACTCCACGGCACATAACAACAACAACAACATAGATGATACCAAACCAAAACCAAACTCACTGCCGTGAAGTCGGTTCCGACTCATAGCGCCTCCTCCTTGGATTTCCAAGACGGTATCTCTGCGGAAGTAGATTGCCCAGTCTTCCTTCCAAGGAGTGGCTGGTGAGTTTGAATTGCTCCCCTTCTGGTTAGCAGTCAAATGCCTTAGGCATTATACCACCAGAGCTCCCACTGTAGATGATAGTACTTACTACATCTTTCAATAATCAGCATAAATCCTTTAGCCTTTACAATCAAGAATTCCACAGTTGGAGGCACACAATACTGAGCTGAAATGCTCTTCCTACATTCAGTAGTGACAAAGCAGTTTGTTAGAGTTTTTGGGGAGTCGCTTAGAAAAACATCTTTATATTTTGCAGAAAGATCAAAATAATCTTTTTGTTACCATATTTACCTGTTACAAGTGTTTTAAGGATAAATAAAGTAATATTTAAAAACTATTTTAGTGCCCATTAAATTTATATGTGTACATGTATGTACATCCATTCCATGCCAAGCCATTAGGCTAAGTATGATATATAGTCATTGAATTTTCATGATCCTATAAGATGCAGATTATTTACTGCATTTTGCAAGTAAACAAATGAACTCAACAAGATAAATATCTGCCCTAAGTCCCATAGATGGCAAACACTGCACTGAGATTGACTCCAAACTCCATGCCTAAGTATAGCCATAATAATGACAAATTAAAAAAAAAAAAAAAAAAAAGTATTTGTAAACCAAATAAATAATTGATTTTGTAAAACTCTATAAACTGTAATGTAGCAAGATGTAACATGATTTTTTTTTTGTCAATGATAAATATAAATGAAAAAAAATTGTATCTTGCTACATTATAGTTTCTAGAATTTATAAAATCAATTGCTTGTGGATATTATTTTCCACAGATGGCTGTTTTTTACCTCATTCATTAAGAGAGAATATTTGAGTTGAATGTAACCTAGAAAACAGTGCATTGCAGGACAAATAACCTTGACTGAGAGGCAAGTATCTTTGCTATACATGGGAATTTGAGAATTATTTTCTAAACATTAATAGGTTTCATTTTATTGTTTGTAAAGTAGAGTGCTAGACTTTTTTTTTTTTTTTAAGTGTTCTAGAAATGGGAGATGATGAACAAAAAATATGGGTACATAGGGTTGTTTTACACTTGAGTCTTGGACATTCTATTTTAAATCAAATGTGTTTTTAAAAAAATAATAAAAATCATTACATTAGGTCATTTAGAAGGTATCAACCACCTCTCAGAGTCAGAAATCTTCTCTGAGTCAGTTAAAATCATAAGCCCTTTATATTTATCTCCTCACATAATTTAACTGAAATCATCTAGATGATTGTTATTCCCATTTTCTTAAGAGTGAGATTCAAAGAAGAAAACTGAATTTCCAAAGTGCAGAGCTAATAAAGAGTGGAGCCAAAATTCAGATGCAAGTCTGTCAGAATGCCCTGCACTTCTTGTGTCCTTCTGCTGCTATTTAAGAAAGCATGAAAGCTGAATTAGTTTGATTTAGTCCTATTGAAAACATAAAACCTGCTGCTGTCTAGTCAGTTCTGACACATATCCACTCTGCAGAACAGAGTAGAACTTCCTTATAGAGTTTTCAAGGTTGGAAATCTTTAGTAGCCTACCATCTCTTTCTCCCATGGAGTGACTGGTGGATTTGAACTGCTGACCTTTCAGTTAGCACCTGAGAACTTTAACTACTATGCCACCAGGGGTCCCATTGAAAACATAGAAACTCTTTTTTAGAGGAAGAACCCCAAACAGGAACTTGTTATTGTTTTCTCAATAAGTATATTGTTATGTGTTAGGAAAATCTACTATGCTGACTGTTCAATGGATTTTCACTTCAAATGACTGTCCTGATCATTTCATTAGTGGTTACTAAGCATAATCCTATTCTCTGATTATTTATCTAGCATCTCCTAAGGATATTCACTAAAATATTGACTATCTCATCTGGAAGACAATGCTCAGTTGGGCTATCAAATAGTGAATGGCTACAGACTTGAACCCAGTGACAGTAGTAAAAAAGTCCTCTGGAGTTAGCATATATAATTTTATTTCAGCATTTCTTCCATTTGCTTTAGCTACTCTATATTTACAAGCAAGTTTCAGAATCTCTTATGACATCCATTTTGGTCTTTTCTTCCTTTCCTGTCTTTTTAATGACCATTTGTTTTCTTCATATATGATGCTCTTAATGTCATCCCACAACTTATCTGGTTTCTGTCACTGGTATTCAATGCATCAAGTCTATTCTTCGGATGGTCTCTAAATTCAGGTGGGATACAATCAAGGTGGTATCTTGGCTCACGTGGACTTGTTGTAATTGTCTTCGGCTTCAACTTGCATACAAGCAATTGATGATCTGTTTCACAGTCAGTTCCTGGCCTTGTTTTGACTGAAGATCTTGAACTTCTCCATTGCCTCTTTCCACATATGTAGGGGTGGAGCCATACAAATAAGTTATATGGGACCTTAACAGGGGATCAGTCAGTTTTGTCATCCCATTATGCTTAAAAGAGACCCAATCCCAGAACACAGTATGGAAGGGGACCACTACTCCCAAGAAGAGATAGGAGCAAAGCACATCCTTTGGACCAGGAATCCCTGCTCTGAGAACCTCTGACATCCTGGAGACAGAGAGCTGTAAACTACAGATGGCAAGAGATAGTAAGAAGCAGGGGCAAGGAAACAGGGGCAATAGAACCAGGAGACTGATGTGATATGGCTCAGTGTGCTTCCCAGCCCATGGAGTGAGAAACCTTAGTGCCTTCGGGCAGGAGGTTTGCTGGTGGAGTAGAGTGTCTCCAGGCACTTGGAGATTTATTTCTCAACCCATGACTAAGAAAGCTTCGGTCAAGAAGCTTATTGGTGAAGTGAGATTCCCCTGGACACTTGTCAATAGAGCTAGACATATCAATCCATAGAGCTAGATAGGCAAGTGCCCCCAGGCTGAAGCTTATTGGTACAGTAGAGTGCCTCTAGGTACTAACTGGTGAAGCTAAAGATTTTTATAATACTTGCTGGACTAAAGCAGAGTCTAGACTGCCCATCGAGGTCTGAAGGACAGAGAGACTGAGGGCTGAGAGGCAAGGGGCCACAGAGAAGCCTGCTTGTGTGCATGGCTAAGAAGAGGCTATCCTGACTGAAGAACTGTATCCAGTCTTTCTTGATCCTGAACTGTAACCTGTTACTTCCTTAATAAACCTCATAACTGTGAATATGGTCTGTGAGTATTGTGTGGCCATTACAAGGAATTATTGAACCCAGCAGAGGAATAGAGAGTGAGAGGGATAGTTGGTGTGAGAATTGATAAAAGTTTGGAGAGTGGAGGTATGCCTGATCTCTACCTCATAGGAATCAATCTAAGGCTGCTGCTCTTGATTTTCCTTTCCCCTTGTGAATTTAGAGGTCAGATGCCCCTGCCATGCCATTTTTACAGTTGACATCAAAAGTAAGATCCCTTACAATAGTTGCAAACTGAAAGAAGCATGGGACTTTTGTAAGAGATAGAACAAAGGGACTAGGAAAGTGGAAGGTATGACTGTGACTCTTAGATGGTTACTTTGATTGTTACCTGTAATGGTTGAAAAGAAAGTAAAAAATGTTAAGATGGAGCTGAGGTGAGAAAAGCTGTATCTAGAATGTTTTTTGGTCCAAGAAGCTGGACCTTGTGAAGAAGAAAGCAGCATCAGGATTGAAGGAAGACTCATTAACAACCTGAAATATGCAGATGACACAATCTTGCTTATTGAAATGAAGAAGACTTAAAGCACTTACTGATGAACATCAAACACTCTAGCCTTCAATATAGATCATACCTAAACATAAAGAAAGCAAAAATCTTCACCACTGGACCAATATGTAACATGAAAAGTGGAGAAAAGATTGAAGTTTTCAAAGATATCATTTTATTTGGGTCCATACTCAACACAACACCCAAGGAAACAGCAGTCAAGAAATCAAAGG
Source organism: Orycteropus afer afer (assembly GCF_000298275.1). Taxonomy (NCBI): domain Eukaryota; kingdom Metazoa; phylum Chordata; class Mammalia; order Tubulidentata; family Orycteropodidae; genus Orycteropus; species Orycteropus afer. Next base: position 24,612,698 of record NW_006921597.1, on the reverse strand, counting down.
TAGTGTTGCACTGGGTAAAACTCCTGGTGAAGTAGTCTCTTAGGGCATGGATTGGTGAAATAAAGGGTGTTGTAATACGTGCTGGAGCAGAACAGAATCCAGGCTGCTTTAAAGTGTCAAGGAGCAAGGATGTCATTTTGAAGACTAAGGTATTTGCCTAACTCAAGACAAAACAAAACAAAACCAAACTTACTGCCATTGAGTCTGATCCGACTCCTACTGACCCCTCCTTGGGTATCTGAAATGGTATCACTACAGAAGTAGATTGCCCAAACTTCCTACCAAGGAGGGGCTGGTGGGTTTGAACTGTCAGCTTTCTGGTTAGCAGTCAAATGCCTTAGGCACTGCACCACCAGAACTCAAGACATGCTATTTTCAATTGTCTCATACACATGTGAAAGCTGGAGAAGGATAAAGAAGACTGAAGAAGAGTTGACACCTTTAAATTATGATGTTGGTGAAGAATACTGAAAATACTGTGGACCAGCAGAAGAATAAATGAATCTGTTCTGGAAGAGAGCAGATGAAAAGCTTCTTAGAAGAGAAAATGGCCAGATTTTGTCTCACCTACTTTGGTAATGTCAGAAGGGAGGATATCACTCTTGATAAAATTGTGAGTCAGTGAAAAAGGGGAAAATCCTCAATGAGATGGACTGTCACAGTGTTTGCAACCATAGGACTGTGCAAGATCAGGCAGTGTTTTGTTCTGTTGCACATAGGGACACTGTAGTTTGGAACTGACTCCACAGCACCTTAACTACAGAGTGGCTAGGGGCAAAAACCAGGCTTCTTAAAAAAGAAGATTGATGGGCAGCCAGGGTGTTTTGGTTTCACTTAGTGAGATGCCCAAGGCCATAATCTTATGAATGGGATGAGAAGAAGATGTGGAAAAGATGAGATTAAACTAAGAAAACCACAATGCACTTCGTGGTCAGAACTCATTTCCACTCCTCCTTGGGTTTCCAGGTGATATCACTAGGGAAGATGATTGCCCAACTTTCCTTCCAAGGGGTGGCTGGTGGGTTTGAACCACCAGCCTTCTGGTTAGCAGTCAAATACCTTAGGCACTAAGCCACCAGAACTCCCAAGATGAAATTAGAATGTTTTAAAAAGAGTTATGTGTTTTGGGTTATGTGTTTATCTGAATGTACTATGGATATTGAATGTTTCTTCTACCTTGTATTGTAAAACCAACCTACAAGATGATGGAAACAAATATTCATTATTACAGATTGTAGAGAGTATGCAACTCTGCCTTCAGCTAAAAGGGGAACAGGGTGGGGTTCACTGGAAAGAAACATGATATTGATTTGAATGCAGTAGCCCTATGATCAGAGTACTGGGGGCTTTGATCTAAAACTTGAGCCCCACCCAGGCAAATTACATTGGAAAAGACATGCCACCTTTCCAGAATTGCTGAGGGAACAGGAGATTTACATTAGAATGAAGGACCTGGGGGGAGGGAAAAGGATGACTGTTCTGCTTTTTGAATTTTGCTTTTGGCTGCATTGAGGCAGGAAAATTCAGTGCCTATCAGAAGAACCCCTTTGCAGGGGACCTAACTAGTAGTCAGCATGACAAACATGTGGTGACCACCTGTGTGCACTCAATGAATGGAAGTGGGAAGGTACAGCAATGAAGAAATTGGCTGAATTTGGACATAGTCCATTGGTACCCATTGACCTTGCCCAGTGAGATAGGGGTGACAGAGAGAGAAAGGGCAAGCTATTCTGAAATGCAGGGAGTTGTGTGCACTCCTGAGCCTAAAGGTGGTGCCCATTGACCTAGCTGATGGGGGCTAGGAATAAGAGCAATCAAAAGGGGCTGGTTTGTCTGAAGTGCTAGAAGTGTGGAGTCCTGTTCCTACAAGTGGTGGCCATTGACTTAGTCCACATGAGATAGGGATCAGCTGACCAGAATTTGACTGAATGCAGAGAAAGATGTGTATAGATAACTTAAATGTAATGGCTTGCTGTGGACTTTGCTTATGGACGCAAATGCTCAAAGTTCCAAACAGAACAGAAGATTCCAGATCAAGCCACATGATTTTCTCCTCAGAGACTAGTTTGATGTTGTTGTTGTTATGTGCCGTGGAGCCGGACCCAACTCATAGCAACCCCTCCTTGGGTTTCCGAGGCAGTATCACTATGGAAGTAGATTGCCCCATCTTCCTTCTGAGAGTAAATTCCTCAACCTTCCTTCTGAGGAGTGGCTGGTGGGTTTGAACCACCAGCCTTCTGGTTAGCGGTCAAGTGCTTTAGGCACTATGCTACCAGAGCACTGGGCAGTTTGATAGGAAAGGAAAATTTAGAAACTGGCTAACTAAAATGAAAAATAAAGTCATGAATGGCTGACTTAAGCTTTTGTAAATATACTCAAAATGAGGGAACAAGGGAGGATCCTCATTGAATGGATTACTCTTTTCTTAATGGGTCTAGAGAAGAGAGGATGAAGAAAGATGCTAATAGGATTATATGATTTAGTTGTGATAATTAATTGTTAACTGGGTTAATTATGAAACTGTAGAAACTGTAATTGTAAAAGTTGAAAGTGTGAAAGACTGGACTAAGGGGGAGGCACAGATGGACTGAAATACAATGACCAAACTTAAAGTCCCTTAAATATTTTGTTTTGGTGATACCTTGTGAAACTCAGAGCAAGGGAAAAATCTTCTCTCATTTAAATTTTATCAGTTACCAGAAAGGGTAAAGCTGAGAGGACTTTTGGAGAACCTGACCACATTAAATAGATACTGCAGCAGACTTGAACCAAAAAAAAAATAAACTCACTGCCTAGTTGGATCTGACTCATAGCGACCCCTCCTTGGGTTTCCCAGGAGGTATCACTATGGAAGTAGATTACCCAACCTTGGTTTTACTCTGAAGACTAATAGTTAAGACTGTTTTGGATTGGTAAAATGATTGGGAGGGAGAAGTTATCCTCCAAGTATGAAAGAACCACGGAATGACCTGTAATGTGATGAATCACTTTCATATGGCCTTTCTCTCTATGATCTTGTAACTACCACCAAATGTTTGGGTGGGACTATGCAAATAAGATACTTGTACTTTACCAAGGGGATTAGAAAAGTTGCTAATAATGCAAATAAGGTTCATGGAATTGCTGTAGGGGTGGGACTATGCCAGTAAGGTATATAAAACTCTAAGGAGGGGATTGGTCAGTTTTGTCATCCCACTAGTCTTAAAAGCCAATCCCACAAGGTGGGGAGATACCACTATCACCAACAAAAAGAGACAGGAGCAAAATCAGTCCTTTGGACCCAAGATCCCTGCGCTGAGAATCTCCTTGAACCAGGAGACAGAGACCTCTAACACCACAGATGTTGAGCAATAACAAAAAACAGTGGCAGAGAAAGAATGACAGCAGAGAGAGCTCTGGTAAGATGGAAGAATAGAGAGACAACACAGACACTTTTCAACAAAGAAAAGGAGAACCAATTAACACAGATGCAGAAGATAATCCTGGAGCCCTGAGCTTTGAAAGGAAAGATACAGAAGTGGACTAAACTCCAACTAGTAGGCACTTGACTGCAAACCAGAAGGCTGGCAGTTCAAACCCACCAGCCACTCTTCGGAAGGAAAGTTGGGCAATCCTACTTCCGTAGTGATACTGCCTTGCAAACCCAAGGAGGGGTCGCTATGAGTCAGGGCTGACTCTTCAGCAAATAACAACAACAACAGAAGAAGAACCTGCATGAAAATGTGAAGAAGGAGACAAGCAAAGCTATGGACTATCAGTGATCTTGACTGCACCGACAGCTTGGATATTGCCAAGTGGTGTTAGGATTAAAGAATTAACCTAAAAATTGGCCCTGCCAGCCACAGGCTGAGGATCTCTGGTAGCTTAGTGCCTAAGGCACTTGACTGCTAACCAGAAAGCTAGTGGTTCAAACCCACCAGCCACTCCTCGGAAGGAAGATGGGACAATCTGCTTCTGTAGTGATACTGCCTTGGAAACCCAAGGAGGGGTCGCTATGAGTCGGGTCCAAATTGACAGCACATAACAACAACAGCCACAGGCTGCATAAAGGACTGAACTGGTGGCTGGTGAATAAAAGGGAAAGCAGCAAAGAGGGAGATGGGCTGAGCTGTGGACTTTTGGCTATCAGGAGGGCACAACCACCTTGAATGTCTAGAAGCTATTCAACTATTTTGGATATTTAAAATAACAGCATTCTCTCAGATTCTAGGAACCTAAGAATAGGCCCCACATGCCAGGGAAAGCAAGGACATACCTATCGTACAGTGAGAACTGTAAAGGTATAATATTTCCCTTGTTACTCTTATATCCTTCACCTTCTTGATGAACAGACGTGTGGCCAACCCACATTCCCACCCACCTTCCAGGCCAGCAGAAATTCCATCCCAGTTTGTGTGCTATAGCACACATTATAATGGAACCTGGGTGCCCTGCCTTGCCCTGCCCCAGATTT
>NW_006921597.1:24606482-24608091 GCF_000298275.1 Orycteropus afer afer | reverse complement strand
TTCTCTACATTCCTTGTTTATCTTTTTGCATTTTTCCCATTTTTTCTTCGTTATCTCCTACTCCACCTCCTTTCTCTTATTCCTCCCACCCCAGATAATGTGTTATTGTTTTTTCTTATTCTATTCATATTTATCTGGCTTTTTAACATGTTTCTTCATATATTTTCTCTCATTTATATTGTTCTTTTTTTTTCTCTCTCTCCTTTTGGTGATTATTCCTGTGTTTTTATGTGATGTGTGTTTTTTATTTTTATTTATTTAATTTTTTTGTCATCTTGCTTTTTCTTTCTTGATGGTTTTTCAGTTGTTGTTTTTGTCTGAAGGAGTGGGAGACAGCAACCGTGCCCATACAACCCAACCACACCTGTACCTCCTGCAGCTCCCCTTACTGACTGAGAGCCATAACTTCCCTCTGCACCAACAGGCCAACAAAACATGACCACAAATAAGAGCCTGATTCACCCTTAACATCTCTTCAAATATTTAACAGAGATCTGTGCAGCCACTCTCATTCTCTATCTGTGGCCCCTAGCTGCCCTTCAGGTCTGGAATTGAACCCCTCCTGTGGCTTCCAGCCAAACAAAAGACAAGCATATGAGCATTTATATTAGCTAGATACACTCCTTGGAGGGATCAATCATGGGAGAATAAAAGGACTGTGTATGCACAGGGAGAAAGCTCAGGGATCAGCAGTGCATGGAGGGAAAGACACAGGGAAGAGGTCATTATGGGGAGGAAGTGGGAAGAGAACTGTTGCATTATGGGAAATTATAGTCAATATCATGAAACAAAGTGTATGTGAACTGTTGTATGGAAACTGAATTTGCTCTGTAAACTTTCACCCAGATCACAAAAAAATAAATAAATAAAACAATTAAATAAATAAAAGAGTTGCAGCGAGGCAACAGAACCTGGAGACCAGTATTAGATGGCACAGTGAACTTCCAGGTTCATGGAGTGAAGAAGCTGAATGTCCTTTGACAGGAGACTTACTGGTGGGGTGGGATGTCTCCACGTATTTGTCAACCTAGCTGGCACTACAGAGCCAAGTGCTTTCAGATTGAGATGTACTGGTGGAATAGGGTTTTTCTCCTTTTGGTTAAGATAAAGAGCTTTGTAACATTTGCCTGAGCAAAGCAAAGGCTGGTATAGGGGCAGAAAGCTGAGAAGCAGAGGGCCAGAAGAGGCCTACCTAGAGGCATGGCTGCAAAGAGGCTGCTGTCCTGACCAAAGAACTCTATTCTAAATCTTTCCTGATCTTGAATTGTAACTTTTTACTTCCCTAATAAATCTGGGTGGCCAAGACAATGAATTACCAAACCCAGTAGAGGTGTATAGAGTGCTATGGGAGGGACAGTTGGTGTCAGAATTGATAAAAAGTTTGGAGGATGGAGGTATGACATTCACTTTATAAGAATCATCCTTGGGCTGTTGATCTTGATTCTCCTCCCCCCCCTTGTAAAGTTAGAAGAGAACAGATCCCTCTTCCACATCATTTTTACAAAGAACTTCCAGATTTTTCTAGAATATAGAGGTTTTGATCTTCTTTTAGTATGTGCTGTACACAGAGTGATTTCTCTTTAAATTCTCTTCTTTATAAATATATATA
>NW_006921597.1:24601057-24606242 GCF_000298275.1 Orycteropus afer afer | reverse complement strand
ATAGGGCTTTCTTTCTTCATATATATATATATATATATATATATATATATATATTATTCCTTTTGCCTTCCTCTACACCCGAATTAATGTGTCCACCCTGTAATAAGCAAATGGAAGAAATGTACCAGATAAAAGAGCTGAACAGAAGATTTCAAAGAGCAGCTCAAGGAGACAAAGACAATTATTATAATGAAATACGCAAAGACCTGGAGTTAGAAAACCAAAAGGGAAGAAGACGGTTGGTTTTTCTCAAGATGAAAGAACTGAAGGAAAAATTCAAGCCTCAAGCTGCAATATTGAAAGATACTATGGGACCAAGGTAAGGGTGGTAGGAGAGGTTTCCAACAGGGAGACAAACTTGTCTGTCAGTTTGTCCTACTGTGGTGACGTGTTGATGTGAGTTTTGAGGCTGAGCCACTGGTGTTTCAAACACAGCAGAATGCACATGGTGCATGGGTATCATCCCACCTTACAGACTGATACAGACTAGGAAGAAGGAAGAGGCCACCCACTTCTTAAAGAATTGGCCAGGGAAAACCTTATGAATAGCAAAGAAACACTGTCTGATACATTACCACGCAACTTTATGAATAGTCCGGTTAGGTTAGAAGGCTCTCAAAATAGGACTGGGAAAGAGCTGCATCATCAAAGTAAATCTATCCTTACTCATATGGATAAGGTAAAGCTTTTGAGACCTCCGTTTGCTGATGTGGCACCACTCAAATTGAGGAGAAACAGAGGCAAACATCCATTAATTATCAGAACATGGAATGTACGAAGTATGAATCTAAGAAAATTGGAAGTTGTCAAAAATGAAATGGAATGCATAAAGATTGATAGCCTCAGCATTAGTGAGCTGAAATGGACTGGTTTTAGCCATTTTGAATCAGACAAGCATATGATCTACTATGCCAGGAGTGACAGTTTGAAGAGGAATGATGTGGCATTCATCATCACAAAGGAAGTTTCAAGGTCTGTCCTGAAGTACAATGCTGTCAGTAATAGGATAATATGCAAACACCTATGAGGAAGACACATTAATATGACTATTATTCAAATTTATGCCCCAACCACCAAAGCCAAAGATAAGGAAATTGAAGATTTTTATTAACTTCTGCAGTCTGAAATTGACCGAACTTGCAATCAGGACGTGTTAATTATCACTGTTGAATGGAATGCAAAAGTTGGAAACAAAGAATAATCACTGGTAGTTGGAAAATTTGGCCTTGGAGACAGGAATAATGCTGGAACTCGCATGGTAGAATTTTGCAAGACCAACGACTTGTTCATTGCAAACACCTTGTTTCAACAACACAAACGGAGGCTGTACACATGGACTTCACCAGATGGAACACACAGGAATCAGATTGACTACATCTGTGGCAAGAGGCGGTGGAAAAGCTCAATATCTTCAGGCAAAACCCGGCCAGGAGCTGATTGTGGAACAGACCATCAGGTGCTCATGTGCAAATTCAACATGAAGTTAAAGACAATTAAAACAAGTCCAAGACAGCCAAAATATGACCTTGAATATATCCCTCCTGAATTTAGAGATCATCTAAAGAATAGATTTGATGCATTGAACACCAACAAACGAAAATCAGAAGAATTATGGGAGGATATCAAGAAAATTATCCATGAAGAAAGCAAGAGATCACTAAAAAGACAAGAAAAGAAGAGAAAAACAAAATGGATGACATAAGAGACTCTGAAACATGCCCTAGAGCAGAGAATAGCTAAACCAAATGGGAGAAATGACAAGATAAAAGAGCTGAACAGAAGATTTCACAGAGCAGCTCGAGCAAATAAAACCAATTACTATAATGAAATGTGCAAAGATCTGGAGTTTGAGAACAAAAAGGGAAGAACATACTCAGCATTTCTCAAGCTAAAATAATTGAAGAAAAATTTTAAGCCTCGAGTTGCAATCTTGAGAGATTCTATGGGCAAAATATTGAATGATGCAGGAAACATCAAGAGAAGAGGGAGGGAATACACAGAGTCACCGTACCGAAAAGAACTGGTCGATCTTCATCCATTTCAGGAGGTGGCATATGATCTAGAACCAATGGTGTTTTAAAGGAGGAAGTTGAAGCTGCAGTGAAAGAATTGGTGAAGAACAAGACTCCAGGAATTGACAGAATACACATTGGGATATTTCAACAAATGGATGCCCCATTGGAGGCACTCACTCGGTTATGCCAAGAGATTTGGAAGACAGTTACCTGGCCAACTGTCTGGAAGAGATCCATATTTGTACCCATTCCAAAGAAAGGTGATCCCACAGAACGTGGAAATTATAGAACAATATCATTAATATCGCACACAAGTAAATATTACTGAAAATGGTTAAAAAACAATTGCAGCAGTATATTGACAGAGAACTTCCAGTGGCACAACCTGGATTCAGAAGAGGATGTGGAACAAGGGTTATCATAGCTGTTGTCAGATGGATCTTGGCTCAAGGCAAAGAATACCAGAAACATCTCTACTTGTGTTTTATTGACTATGCAAAGGCATTTGATTGTGTGGATCATGACAAATTATGGATAACATTGAGAAGAATGGGAATTCCCAAACACCTGATTGTACTCATGAGGAACCTGTACCTTGACCAGGAGGCTGTCATTCAAACAGAACAAGGGGACACTACATGGTTTAAAATCAAGAAGGGAGTGTTTCAGGGTTGTATCTTTTCCCCATACTTATTCAATCTATATGTTGAGCAAATAATCCGAGAAGCTGGACTATATGAAGAAAAACATGGCATCAGGATTGGAGGAAGAATCATTAACAACCTGAGATATGCAGACGATACAACTTTGCTTGCTGAAAGTGAGGATGACTTGAGGCACTTACTGATGAAGGTTGAAGAATACAGTCTGCAGTATGGATTACATCTCAATATAAAGAAAACAAAAATCCTCACAACTGGACCAATGAGCAGCATCACAATAAATGGAGAGAAGATTGAGGTTCTCAAAGAATTCACTTTACTTGGTTCTACAATCGATGCCAATGGATGTAGCAGTCAGGACATTAGACAACTTGTAGGACTGGGAAAGTCAACTGCGAAATAACTGTTTCAAGTGCTGAGGAGCAAGAATGTCTCCTTGAGGACCAAGGTGCACCTGACACAAGCCATGATATTTCCAATCACCTCATATGCATGTGAGAGCTGGACAATGAATAAGGAAGACCAAAGAAGAGTTGATGGTTTTGAGTTGTGGTGCTGGCGAAGAATACTGAAAGTACCATGGACTGCTAAAAGAACTAACAGATCTGTCCTGGAGAAAGTGCTTCCGAAATGCTCCTTGGAAGCGAGAATGGCCAGACTTCACTTCACCTACTTTGGTCATGTTGTCAGAAGGGACCATTCCCTGGAGAAGGATGTCATGTTTGGTAGTGTGGAGGGTGAACAAAAGAGGGGAAGGTCTTCAAAGAGATAGATTGACACAGTGGCTGCGATGATGGGCTCAAGTATAGCAGGGATCATGGAGCTGGCACGGGATCAGGCAGTGTTTCGTTCTGCTGTGCATGGGGTTGCTACGGGTCAGAAACGACTTGATGGCACCTAACAACAACATGGGCATAATATTGACTGATGCAGGATACATCAAAAGAAGATGGAAGGATACACAGAGTCACTGTACCAAGAAGAATTGCTCAAGATTTGTCCATTTCAGGAGGTGGCATATGATCAAGAACCAATGGTAGTGAAGGAAGAAGTTAAAGGTACACTGGAGGAATTGGTGAATAATAAGGCTCTAGGAAGTGACAGAATGTCCATTGAAATGTTTCAACAAGCCAGTTCAGCACTGGAGGCACTTAATTGTCTATGCCAAGAAATTTGGAAGATAGCTACCTGGCCAACTGACTGGAAGAGATTTTTATTTGTACCCATTCCAAAGAAAGGTCATTTGACAGAATGTGGAAATTACCAAACAATATCGTTAATGTCACACACAAGTAAAACCTTGCTGAAAATCTTTCAAAAATGAGTACAGCAGTATATTGACAGAGAACTTCCAGAAATGCAAACTGGATTCAGAAGAGGACATGGAACAAGGGATATCACTGGTGATGTCAGATGAATTTTGGATGAAAGCAAGAGCACCAGAAGGATGTTTACTTGTGTTTGACTGACTATGCAAAAGCATCTGATTGTGTGGATCATAACAAATTATGGATAACATTGAGAAGAATGGGGATTCCAGAATATTAAATTTACTTATGAGGAACCTGTACATAGATTAGGAGGCTGTCATTCAAACTTCTTGGTTTGAAATCAGGAAGGGAGTTTGTCAGAGTTGTATCCTTTCACCATACTTATTCAATCTGTATGCTGAGCAAATAATCTGAAAAGCTGGTCTATATAAAGAAGAACTTGGCATCAGGATTGGAGGAAGATTCATTAACAACCTGTGATATGCAGAAGACACAACCTTGCTTGCTGAAAGTGAAGACGACTTGAAGCACTTGCTGATTAAGATTAAAGAGTACAATCTGCAGTATGGATTAAACCTCAACATGAAAAAAAAAAAAAATGAAGATCCTCACAACTAGACTTATAAGCAGCATCATGATAAATGGAGAAACGATTGAAGTTGTCAAAGATTTCATATTACTTGTTTCAACATCCACACCAATGGAAGCAGCAGTCAAGAAATCATATGACATATTGCACTAGGCAAATCTGCTACAAACTAACTCTTTCAAGTGCTGAAGAGCAAAGATATCTGTTTGAAGACTAAGGTGAGCCTAACCCAAGCTATGGTATTGTCAATCACCTCATATGCCAGTGAAAGCTGAACAATGTGTAAGGAAGCCAGAGAGGAGTTGATACCTTTGAGGTGTGGTGTTGGTGAAGAATACTGAAAGTACCATGGACTGCCAGAAGAAGTAACAAGTCTGTCCTGGAAGAAGTGCAGCCAGCATGCTCCTTGGATGAGAGAATGGTCAGACTTTGTTTCACCTACTTTGCTCATGTTGTCAGAAGGGACCATTTCTTGGAGAAGGATATCCTGCTTGGTAAAGTTGAGGCTTAGCAAAAAAGGGAAGGCCCTCAATGAGATGGATTAACACAGTGGCTGCAACAATGTTGTTGTTGTTGTTAAGTGCCGTCGAGTCGTTTCCGACTCATAGCGACCCCATGCACAGCAGAACGAAACACTGCCCGATCCCG
>NW_006921597.1:24560332-24572185 GCF_000298275.1 Orycteropus afer afer | reverse complement strand
TTGCCACTGCATGGGACTTTCCAGTCTGGGCGGGTTCTGTTACTTCCGTTGTCTTATCAGGCTGTCTCATCAGGGCTTGACACCAGAGGAAGCTGATAACTGAAATGTTAGTGGCTTGAGTTTACTTCAGCCTAACAATTAGAAGCAATCATATTGAGATTGGTGAACCAAAAAATTTGAAGGAATGAAATCCTCAATGATGGTGGTGACACTACATCAGCCCTAATGTCTTTATCTTTGGCTTTATTTATATTTTAGATAATTATAAGACTTCCTAAATTTTATTATTTGTTTTTGTTTTTTTTCTTTAAAGAAATATATATCGTTTAAGGTATAATTTACATGCAATGAACTGAACTCATCTTAAACTTGGAGTTTTGTTAAGTTTTGATATATGATTGCACTGATGCAAATATCAACACAAACAAGATACATTTCCATCACCTATTGTTGTTGTTGTTAAGTGCAGTCAAGTCATTTCCAACTCATAGCAACCCCATGCACAGCAGAATGAATGCGTCAGGCCCACAATCCCTGCTATACTTGAGCCCATCATTGCAGCCACCGTGTCAGTCCATCTCCTTGAAGGCCTCCCCCTCTTTCGTCGACCCTCCACCCTACCAAGCATGACATCCTTCTCCAGGGAATGGTCCCCTCTGACAACATGACCAAAATGGTGAGACGAAGTCTGGCCATTCTTGCTTCCAAGGAGCATTCTGGCTGCACTTCCTCCAGGACAGATCTGTTAGTTCTTTTAGCAGTCCAGGTACTTTCAGCATTCTCCGCCAGCACCACAACTCAAAAGCATCAACTCTTCTTCGGTCTTCCTTATTCATTGTCCAGCTCTCACATGCATACGATGTGATTGGAAATATCATGGCTTGAGTCAGGCACAACTTAGTCCTCAAGGAGATATCCTTGCTCCTCAGCACTTGATACAGTTTCTTCGCAGTTGACTTTCCCGATGTTACATGTCATCTAATGTCCTGACTCTTAGCATAATGTATATCCATGCATATGTGAGAGTTGAATGCATCAGAAGTATGTTCTCCTTTATTGCTAAAGAGCATTTCAATGTATGTTGTTGTTAGGTGACATCCAGTCAATTCTGACTCATAGTGACCACATGTACAATGGAATGAGATGTTGTCTGTTGCTGTACCATCCTCACAAATGTTGCTGTGTTTGAACCCATTGTTGTAGTGACCATGTCCGTCTATCTCACTGAGTGTCTTCCTTTTTTTCTAAGTGTGATGTCCTTCTCCAGGGACTGGTCCCTCTTGATAACCTGCAATGTATGAGAGATGAAGTCTTGTTATCCTCACTTTCAAGGAGCATTCCGGCTATACTTCTTCCAAGACAGATTTGCTCATTCTTCTGCCAGTCCATACTCTATTAAAATATGCTTTCCTAAAACCATAATGCAAAGACAGAAATTCTTCAGTCCTCCTTATTCATTGTCCAGCTTTCACATGCATATGAGACAATTAAAAATACTTAGGCTTGGGTAAGATATTTCTTAGTCCTCAAAGTGACATCTTTGTCTTTCACCATTCCAAAGAGGTCTTTTGCAGCACATTTGCCCACTGCAAAACCTCATTTGATTTCTTTCTTTCTTTTTTAACTTTTTATTGTGATTTCATTGAAAGTTGACAGAGCAAAGTTACTTTCCAGACAGCAGCTCACATACACTTTGTCTTGTGACATTGACTACAATTTCCCGCAATGCAACAGCTCCCTTTCCACTTCCTCCCCATAGTAACCTCTTCCCTGTGTCCTTCCCTACATGCACTCCTGTCCCCTGACCTGTCTCCCTGCGCATACACAGCCATTCTATTCTCCCATGACTGTTCTCTACAAGGAGTGTATCTACCTAATGTAAATGTTCAGCTCATATGCCTATCTTTTGTTTGACTGGAAACCACAAGAGTGGATTCAATTCCAGACCTGAACAGCAGGCAGCTAGGGGCCATAGTCTCAGTGGTTCCATCAGGCTCTACCAGACCAGCAAATCCAGTCCTTTTTTTCTTAATGATTTTGAGTTTTGTTCCACAATGCTCTCTCACTATATCTGGGATCTCCTACAGAGAGAGATTCCCCCTCCCTAATTGGTTGACAGTGGTACCCAGGCACCATCTAATTCTCCTGGTCTCATAGTTGTATAGGCTGAGGATCACATGGAGTCCCAGTCACTTGGACTAAGTTTTTCCATACATTTTGGGTTTTCTTCATTCTTCTTTGCTCTGGATGAGTAGAGACCCATCATTACATTTAAATGGCCATTTGCAAGCTTTTAAGATTCCAGTCCCTACTTGACAGAGTAGGATATGGAACAATATTTTGGGTAGTATATTATGCCAATTGAGTTTGATGTCCCCTGTGACTACGATCCTGAGCTCACAGGTCCAACTACTCACTCCCTCTAGGTAGCTGGATACGGCCAAGAAGTGATCACAACCTTGATCCTTGTCAGCTCTATGATATACCTGGGAATTATTACAGAACATACAAATACACTTGTAGAAACACTGTCTGCCAACCCTATATGTGATCATGGGCACATGCCCTGCTGCACTGAGTTGCCTAATAGTACAATCTGTCTACCCATCTATCCACCCATATATCCATGTTTGCCTTCACTGACAACACAGTACTGTATGTGCAAAAGGGTTTATCTTTGTTGTCTTTGCCTCTCATGTATTCTCTGTTTTCCTCTTCCTCAATGCCACCGTGCTGATCACTCACATTTGGTACATTGCCCTTCTCTTCACCCAAATCAAAACTTGTCTCTACCTATCTAGGAATGTTCCCTCCCCTCTCCTCACACCTCTGGTAACCAACAAAGAAAATTTCCTTCCATACATAAACCATTTCTTGACTTTTTACAATAAGGACTAACATAATATTTGTACTTATGACTGGCTTATTTCACTCAGCATAATGTCCTGCAAGTTCATCCATGTTATGTGGTGTTTTGCCAACTCTATGTTATTCATTAGGGTTGCACAATATTCCATTGTATGTATGTACCATAGTTTGGTTATCCAGTGTTCTGTTGATGGGCACCTAAGTTGTTTCCATCCTTTGGCTATTGTAAATAGTGCTGCAATGAACATGGGTGTCTGTGTATCTGTTCTTATCCTGTCTCTCACTTCTTTAAGATATATACCTAGTAATGAAATGACTAGGTCAAATGGTATTTCTAATTCCAACTTTTCAAGGAATTGCCATACTGCTTTCCACTGTGTTTGTATCATTTGACCGTCCCACCAACAGTGTATGAGAGTCCCAGTGTCTCTGCATCCTCGCCAGCATTTGCTATTTTCTGTCTTGTTGAACTTTGCTACTAGTGCTGGAGCAAGATGGTATCCATTGTTGTTTTGATTTGCATTTCTCTAATGGTTAATGATGGTGAGAATTTCTTCATTTGTTTCTTGGCCACCTGAATATCCTATTTGGTGAAGTGTCTATTCATGTCTTCTGCTCATTTCTTAATTGGATTATTTTTTGCTGTTGACTTGTTGGAGTTTTCTATTAATTCTAGAAAAGTCTCTTGTCAGATATGTCATTGCCAAATATTTTTTTCCCAATCTGTAGATTTTCTTTTGACTCTTTTGGAGAAGTCTTTGGAAGAACATAAAAACTTAATTTTTAGAAGGTCCATGCATCTAGTTTCTCTTCTACTACTTGTGCATTTTGGGTTATGCTTGATAGTCTATTTATGCCATATCTTAGGGCCCCTAAATTTGCCCCTATTTTTTCCTTGAGGAACTTTATAGTTTTAGGTTTCATATTTAAGTCTTTGATATATCTGGAGTTATGGAGTTAGTTTTTGTGTATGGTGTGAGGACATCTTGTTTCATTTTTCTGGGAATGAGTATCCAGTTTTGCCAGCACCATTTGTTAAACAAGCTCTTCCCCACTTAATGGATTTATCCCTTTGGCAAAGATCAGCTGACCATAGGTTGATGGATCTATTTCTGGGTTCTCAATTCTATTCTACTGGTCTATGTGTCTGTCTTTGTACCAATACCAGGCAGTTTTGACTACTGTGGCCATATAGTAGGTTTTGAGATCCAGCAGTGTGAGACCTCCTATTTTGTTCTTCTTCTTCAATAGTGCTTTGCTTATCTGAAGTCTCTTTCCTTTCCATATAAAGTTAGTGATTGGTTTTTCCAAATCCTTAAAGAATGTTGATGGGATCTGGTTTGAGATTGCATTGAATGTATAGATTACTGTGGGTAGAATTGGCATTTTCACAACGTTCAATCTTCCTATCCACAAACATGGTATTTTCTTCCATTTATGTAGATCTCTTATGGTTTCTTGAAGTAGTCTTTTACAGTTTTCTTTGTACAGGTCTTTTGTGTCCCTGGTAAGATGCTTTGCAGTATTTCAATGTTTTTAAATTTATTAAGGCTTGCTTTATGGCCTAACATATGATCTATCATGGAGAGTGTTCCATATTCACTGGAAAATAATGTATATTGTGCTGTTGTTGGGTGAAGTGCTCTGTTGATGTCTACAAGGTCAAGTTGGTGGATTTTATTGGTTAGCTCTTTTGCTTCTGGTTGAGTTTCTTTCCAGTTGTTCTATCTTTTGTTGAAAATTGTATATTAAAGTCTCCCACTATGACTATGGAGTTACATATTTGCCTTTTCAACTCTTGCAAAGTCTGATTTATGTATTTTGGGGCTCTTTCATTGATATTTTTTATGGCTATATCTTCTTGTTCAATTGATCTTTGAATCATTATATAATGTCTTTCCTTGTATTGTATAGTGGTTTTTGTCTTAAAGTCAATTTTATCAGAAATTAATATTGCAATTCCTCTTTATTGGTTGCCATTTGCTTGATATAATTTTTCCAACCTTTGATTTTTAGTCTATTTTTGTCTTTGTCTCTAAGTTGTGTTTCCTATAGACAGTATATTTATTTATGGGTTATGTTTTCTTATACAGTCTTCAACTCTCCATCTCCTGAGTGGTGCATTAATCCATTGACATTCAGTGTAATTATCAACAATTATGAATTGCTAGCTGTCATTTGGTATCTTTTTTTTTTTTTTTCATGGTCTTCTTGGTTTCTTTGTTCCATATAATTTTCTGTGCTGAGCTCATTATGTTTATGAATTGTGTTATCATTTCCTTTGTTGCTATTGTTTTAGTATTTGCTAAATATTGTGCTTGTCTTCTTTTTTGTAACAATGTGAAAGTTTATCATTTTTCTTTGAGGTTAACTTGTATTTTATAATTTTCTCCCTGAGTTTAGAACAGTCCATTTTATCTTACAACTCTGTTGGCTTCCTCACCATTCAGGAGTTCTGTAATTACACTACTTTTTCCCTCTTTTTGGTTTGTAGTTGTCCTCATTTGCCAATTGATATCTTTGGTTCCTAGTTCCCATCTTGTAAACTTATTTTACTTTGGATATGTCCATAGCTCTGTCTCTCTTCTGGGTTATATTATCTTGTGTATTAAACGTCAGCTGCTATTATTCGTTCTCTTCAAAGGACTCCCTTTAGTATCTCTTGTAAAGTTGGTTTGGTTTTAACAGATTCCTTTAATTTCTGCTTCTCTGGAAATCTCCTATTTGCACCATCATATTTGAGGGACAATTTTGCGAGATACGTAATTCTTGGTTGGAAATTTTTCTCTTTCAGGGTTTTATATATACCATCCCTTTTCCTTCTCGCTTGCATGGTTTCTCTTGAGAAATCAGATCTTATTCTTATTGGTTGTACTTTTTAGGTAACTTTTTGTTTTTCCCATGCTACTTTCAGGATTTTTTCTTTGTCTTTGGTTTTGGTGAGTTTGATGATAATATGTCTTGGCAATTTTCTTTTGGGGTCTATCCTGTTTGGGGTTCGTTGGACTTCTGAATTGATATATTCTCATCTTTTATCATATCAAGGAAGTTCTCTTCTAACAAATCTTGAACAATTTTCTCAGTGGTTTTCTTTTTTTCTCTTCCTGTTCTGGAATTCTGATTACCTGTAGCTTATGCCTTTTGATGGTATGCTACAAGAATCATAGGTTTTCTTCATTTTGTTTTGATCTTTTTTTCTGATTGATCCATTTGGAAAAACCAATCACTAACTTTATGTGGAAAGGAAAGAGACTTTGGATAAGCAGGTATTTGTCTTCAAACTCATTAATTCTGTCTTCCATTGATTCTATTCTACTCCTTTGCTCTTTCAATGTGTTATTTATTTCTGAAAATTTAGTGTTAATCTTCTGGATTTCTTTCTGTAGCTTTTGTTTCATTTCTAATGTTTAATTTATTTTGTCATTTTGTTTTTGTATTATCTTCTAAAATTGTTGTATGGTTTTGTTTTAATTTTGTTTTCCTTAATTTTGTCAGTGTTTTCCTTCATCTCTCTTTTAATCTTTTGAAGATACCAAAGTGTAATTTTTTTGGAATCCATGTCAGGAAGTTCCAACACTACTTCTTCTTCAGGGATGTGTTCTGGGACTGTATCCTGCTCCTTTGTTTCTACCATTTTATCTTGCTTCTTTGTTTGGATTGTGATGGTCTTTTATCTCTCAGATGTTGTGACGTTGTTGTATTAAATCTATGTTAACTGTTTTTGAAGGAGTTCTTGTGGCGTAGTGCCTAAGGCATTTGACTGCTAACCAGAAGGCTGGCAGTTCAAACCCACCAGCCACTCCTTGGAAGGAAAGTTGGGAAGTATACTTCCATAGTGATATTGCCTTGGAAACCAAGGAGGGATCACTATGAGTCAGATCCAATTCAACGGCAGTGGGTTTTTTTTAACTGTTTGTGAAGAGCAGTTAAGGGTCAGTCAGGCTCTTCTTGATGGTTGTTTACCTTTGGCCAGTTGGTGGAGATGTAAGAGGTGTGGATGTGGTTGTGTTGTATGGGCACGGTTGCTGTTTCCCACTCAGTCAGACAAAAACAACAATAGAAAAACCATTAAAAAAGTAAAGGCAAACAGACAAAAAACACACCACATAAACACATAGGAACAATCACCACAAAAGGAAAAAAGAAAAGAATATTAATATTAATAATAATAATAATAATAATAAACCCTGCAGTATCTGGGGAGGGGCAGTAAGAGAAAAGAGGAAGAGTAGGAGAATAATGAAGAAAAAAATGGGAAAAAATGCATAAAGAAAAATGAGGAACAAGAAAGAGAAAAATGGGAACCAGGAACAGGGAAGAGAGAAAAAGCTGAAAACTAGAACCTGGGAAGGAAAGAATAAAGAATAATAATAAAAATAACATAAAAATGGAAGAAATAATAATAATAGTAGTAATAATTTTAAAATAGACAAAAACAAACTAAAAAAAAAAAGGAAAAAAGTCTTGGTAGGATGGGAAAGTGTCCATCAGAGCTCCATCAGAGACTGGGACGGAATTCCTGCCCACCCAGAAAGTGGGTCAGAGTGAGTAATGGCTGCACCTCTGTTCATCAAGAGGGTGGGTGTGGGATATGAGAGTAACAAGGGGAATATTTCACCTTTCTAGTCACTGGTATCCAGAATGCCCTTGTGGTTCCTGGCAAGTGGAACCTATTCTTAGGTCCTTGGAATCTGAGAGAACACTGTTGCTTTAAATATCCAAAATGGTCAAACTGCTTGTAAACATTCAAAATGGCTTCACCATCCAGACAGGCAAAGTCCACAGCTCACCCCATCTCCCTCGTCGCTGCTTCGCCTTCTATTCACTGGCCACCAGTGCAGTCCTCTGTGTAACCTCTGGCTAACAGGACCAGTTTTTAGGTTAATTCTTAGGTCCTTACACCACTTGGCAATATCCAAGCTGTCCATGTCAGGATCACTTACAGACCACAGCTCCGTACGTGTCCTTTTTTGGTGTTTTCATGCAAGTTCTTCTACTAGTTGGGGTTTAGTCCACTTCTGTATTCTTCCTTTCAAAGATTATCTTCTGTATCTGTGTTAATCGGTTCCCCTTTCTGGTGTTGAAGAAGGTCCGTGTAGTTTGTCTGCCTATTCCCCCATCTTTGTTTGATTTCTTGACTGCTGCTTCCATGGACAATGAATTATGGATCCAACTAGAAGAAAATCTTTGACAACTTCAATATTTTCTTCATTTATTATGATGTTGTGACTTGGTCCAATTGCAAGTATTTTTGTTTTCTTTATATTAAGGTGTAATCCATACTGAAGGCTACAGTCTTTGTATATTAGTCATATATATGTAATTACTTCTCATTTATAACATGGTTAGTTTGCAAAGACCAGGTTCTTATGCAGAAATAGATTTTATTGGAAATGTCAGTGACCAAATGCTACTCAGGCTCCAGTTGTGATTCCAGAAGGACTGTTCCCTTCCCTGCACCTGCCATCTGTGATTCACTTGTCTCTGCATTCTGACTTTTATACTTTGTGGAGATGGATTTTCTTGTGCCATTGCAGACCATAGGCAAAGATGATTGGGTTAGGATTTGAAGCTAGGAGGGGATACAGTCTATCAAACCTGCACAGGGTTCTTGCGCTCCAAAAAATATGCTCACTCACTGGGGACCTCACTGCTGGCTCCATACCCCTAAGCACCCAGATAGTGAATATCAGGTTCTCTTGGAGTCTGCAATAAAATGATTACCATGTATCCTATCTATCCCCCCATCTGCCACTTTCTTACAGACTCAGGGCCCAAAACTTCAGCTCTGCAACCAGCAGCTTGTGTGGCAATTAATGGCATGAGGATTTGGTAGTTATCTGCTCCCCCACACACAACTTTTTTTTCTACTTCTTCTTCTTCTTTCTCTCTTGATCTTTATTTTCATCCCACACTGGGAAGAATGGGATGGGAAGCATTCAAGGACTTGGGACTCAGGAGGGTGGCACTCTCTCACCCAAAACACATGGGTCCTTACCTGACTATAAGGTTATTTAGGTAGATTTTTCACTATTCTTGTAAATGTGAAATATTGATAATAAGATAGTCAATAAGTGAGGAGTTGGTACATATGTAAGGAACTCTGGTGCCATAGTGGTAAGGCAGGTCACTATGAGTGGGAATCAAGTCCATGGCACTTGGTTTGGTTTTCAGATTTTAAGTATGTATATATGTATATGTTGTTGTTAGATGCTGTTGAATGGGCTCAAACTTATAGAGACTGTATGTACAACAGAATGAAACACTGCCTGGCCCTGTGCAATCATGCAATCCTGAAAATCCATGTTATACTTGAGCATATGTATGTACGTATATTTATGCTGTTGTTATGCGCCATCGAGTCGAACCCGACCCATAATGATCCCTCCTTGGGTTTCCGAGGCAGTATCACTATGGAAGTAGATTGCTCCATCTTCCTTCCAAGGAGTGCCTGGTGGGTTTGAAATGCCAGCCTTCTGGGTAGCAGTCAAGTGCCTTAGGCACTATGCTACCAGAGCTCCCATATATATGTATGTGTATACATGTATATATAAGGAACTCTTGTAGCACAGTGCTTAAAGCATCTGATTGCTAACCAGAAAGTTAGTGGTTCAAGCCCACCAGCCACTCAGTGGAAGAAAGACTGGGCAATCTACTTCAGTAAAGATTTACTGCCTCTGAATACCAAAGGAGGTAGCTATGAGTTGGAATTGACTTGATGGCAGTGGGTTTGGTTTTTTGGTTTTATCTATCTATATATAACTATAAAAAAATATATAGATAACAGGTTTGCCAATTCAACATTTGTAACTTACATAATTCAAATAAATCAAGTGCAACAATCAGTTACATCATAAAAACTCATTGATAGCTAGACAAAAAATTCCCTCTTTCTCCATTCCTTCTGTTCCATATAACCACTGTAAAACTCTGATCTCTCTACATTTGTGTATTATTTTTATATTTTTAATAGTGCCTTTCAAAGACCAGGAATAGCAAGTTTTTTTGTTCTTTTTTTAATTGTGATTTGGGTGAAAATATACAGAGCAAATTCACTTTCCATACAGCAGTTCACATACACTTTGTTTCATGACATTGACTATAATTTACCACAACGTGACAGCTGCCCTCCCACTTCCTCCTGATAGTTAGCTCTTCCCTATGTCTGTCCTCCATGCACTCTTGCCCTCTGAGCTGTCTCCCTGTACATAAACAACCCTGCTTTCTCCCATGATTGTTTTCTCCAAGGAGTGTATCTACCTCAGGTAAATGTTCAATTCATGTACCTGTCTTTTGTTTGGCTGGAAGCCACAAGTATGTGTTTAATTCCAGATCTGAAGGGTAGCTAGGGGCCATAGTCTCAGGGGTTCCACCAGGCTCTATCAGACCTACAAAACTGGTCCACTCCCTCACCTTTTTTTTTTTTTTTTTTCCCAAATGATTTTGAGCTTTGTTTCACGTTGTTCTCCCTCTCTACCCAGGATCTCCTTCATAGATCCTCCTCCGAGTGGTTGACACCAATAGCTGGGCACCATCTGGTGCTTCTGGTCTCAATACCGTATAGGCTGCAGATTGCATGGTGTACCAGTCTCTAGGACTAATTCTTTCCATGAATCTTTGGTTTTCTTCATTCTTCTTTGCTCTGGACAAGGAGAGACCCATTGTTGCATCTAGAGGGCTGCTTAAAAGCTTTTAAGATCCCAGTCGCTACTTGCCAAAGTAGGAGGTAGAATAATGTTTTGTGTAGTATGTTATGCCAATTAAGCTTGATGTCCCCTGCAACTATTGTCCCAAGCACACAGTTTCAACTACTCGGTCCCTCTGGGTAGCTGGTTGTGACAAAGAAGTGACTACAGCCTTGTCCGTTGTCAGCTCTATATAGACCTGGGAATTCAGATCATACAAATACATTTATAGGACCAATGTCTGCCAACCCTATACATGGTCTTGAGTACACTCCCCACTTTACAGACATAACTAATAGTTCAGCCTGTCCACCCATCTATCCACTGGTGTACCCATGTTTGCCTTCACTAACAATGCAGTCCTGTACGTGCAAAAGGACTCATCTTTGTTGTCTGTACCTCCTATGTACCACTCTATTTCTTGTTCTTCCTCAATGCCACCATGTGATCACTCACATTTGATACATTGCCCTTCTCTTCACCCAAATCAATACTTATCTCTACCTATCTAACAGTGTTACCTCTCTTCCCCTCCCAACCCTGGAAACCAACAAAGAAAATTTCCTTCCATAGATAAACCTTTCCTTGATTTTTATAATAACAGACTCATACAATATTTGTCCTTCTGTGATTGACTTATTTCACTCAGCATAATGCCCTCCAAGTTCATCTATGTTATGCGGTGTTTTGCAGATTCTATTCTTATTATTCTTTAGGGTTGCATAGTATTCTATTGTGTGTATGTACCATAGTTGGTTATCCATTCCTCAGTTGATGGACACCTAGTTTGTTTCCATCTTTTGCCTATTATAAATAGTGCTGTGATGAACATTGGTGTGCATATGTCTCTCTATGTCATGGCTCTTACGTCTTTAGGATATATACCTAGTAATGGAATGTCTGGGTCAAATGGTACTTCTAATTCCAACTTTTTAAGGAATCATCATACTGCTTTCCAAAATGCTTGTACCATTTCACAGTCCCACCAGCAGTGTGAGAGTCCCAATCTCTCCACATCCTAGCCAGCATTTGTTATTTTCTGACTTGTTAAACTTTCCTACTATATGGGATCTCATTGTTGTTTTGATTTACATCTCTCTAATAGCTAGTGATCATGAGCAGTTCTTCATATGTTTGCTGGCTGCCTGAATATACTCCTTCCTGAAGTGTCTATTCATGTCTTCTGCCCATTTTCTAATTGGATTATTTGTCTTTTTGTTATTGAGGTGTTGGAGTTTTCTATAAATTCTAGAGATAAGTCCCTTGTCAGATATGTCATTGCCAAATATTTTTCCCAATC
>NW_006921597.1:24558023-24559640 GCF_000298275.1 Orycteropus afer afer | reverse complement strand
CCTTTATTATGTTGAGGAATGTCCCTTCTATTCCTATTTTGCTGAGAGTTTTGATCAGGAATTGGTGTTGGATTTTATCAAATGTCTTTTCTGCATCAATGGATATGATCATGTGGTTCTTCTCCTTTGTTTTATTTATGTGCTAGATGACATTGATTGTTTTTCTAATGTTGAACCATCCTTGCACACCTGTTATGAACCCCACTTGGGCATAATGAATTATGTTTTTTATATGTTGTTGCAGTCTATTGGCTAGGATTTTGTTGAAGATTTTTGCAACTATATATATGAGGGATATTGGTCTGTAGTTTTCCTTTTGAGTGATGTCTTTGCCTGGTTTTGGTATCAAGGTTATGCTTACTTCATAAGATGAGTTAGGGAGGATTCTTTCCTTTTCTATGTTTTGGAATAGTTTGAGCAGGAATGTTGTCAGTTCTTCTCTGAATGTTTGGTAGAATTCTGAGTGAAACCGTCTGGGCCAGGACATTTTTGGTTGGTAATTTTTGATGACCTGTTCAATTTCTTGTTTTGTTATGGACCTGTCTGTTCAACTTTTCCACATCAGTCTGTGTTAGTTTAGATAAGTGGTGTGTTTCTGTCCATTTCCTCCAGATTTTGAAATTTGTTGGAATACAGTTCTTCATAGTGTCCTGATATTATCCTTTTTATTTCAGTTGTCCTGTTGTAATGTTACCCATTTTGTTTCTTATTTGTGTTATTTGTATTCTCTCCTTCTTTTCTTTTGTTGAATTTGCTAGTGGTTTGTCAACTTTATTAATCTTTTCAAAAAACCCACTCTGGTCTTGTTGATATTTTCTATGGATTGTCTATTTTTTGTTTGATTGATTTCTGCTTGAATCTTGATTATTTCCTTTTTTCTGGTTACTGTTGTCTTTTCTTCATGTTTTTTTTTTTTTCCTAATTGTTGAAGATATTGGTTTAAAATGTTGATTTGGCTCTTTCTTCTTTTATGATGTGTGCATTTATTGCTCTAAATTGGCATCTGATCACTGCTTTTGCTGTGTCCCACAGATTTTGGTATGTTGCATTTTCATTTTCATTTGATTCAAGGAATTTTTGAATTTCAATTTTATTTCTTATCTTACCCAATCTTTACCAAGGAGGATGGTGTTTAGTTTTCATGCCCTTACTCTTTTTCTGTTGACTTTCATATTGTTGATTTCTAATTTGATAGCATTATGATCTGAGCCCCAGGGTTACAGGTGAGGAGAGACAACTCAGGGATGCCTGAGGTAACAAGCAAGAAGAGCAGGAGAAAGGGGATTAAAAGCCAGAAAGCCAGAGAGAAGAGCAGTCAGCTGAAGGGATTAGGTAAGGAGAGGTAACTCAGGCCTGCCCAGAGTAGCAGGCTGGAAGAGCAGGAGAAAGGGGAAAAAAAGCCAGGAACCCAGACAGAGGAGCAGTCAGCCCAGGGACAACTCAGGGACACACAAAACAGCAGGCAGAAGAGCAGGAGAAAGGGGATTAAAAGCCAGGAAGCCAGACAGAGGTACAGTCAGCCACAGGAACTCAGTTGGGGGTGATATGAGAGGTCTCCAAAAGCAAGACAAACTTGTCTGTTGGTTTGTCCTACTGTGATGACATGTAGACTTGAGT
>NW_006921597.1:24529691-24538449 GCF_000298275.1 Orycteropus afer afer | reverse complement strand
GGGAGTGAGGGATTGCCACACCTCTGTTCACCAAGAAGGTGTGGGGTATAATAGTAACAAGGGGAATGACACACCTTTCCAGTCATCTGGGCCCAGAATGTCCTTGGTGTTCCTAACAAGTGGAGCCTGTTCTTAAGTTCCTGGAATCTGAGAGAATGCTGTCACTTTAAATATCCAAAATGGTCAAGCCGCTTGTAAACATTCAAACTAGCTGTGCCTTCTGGACAGACAAAAGTCCATAGCTCAGCCCGCTTTCCTCTTTGCTGCTTCCTCTTTATTCCCCAGTCCCTGGAGCAGTCTTCTATGCAGTCCCTGGCTAGCAGGGCTGATTTTTAAGTCCTACCACCACTCGGCAATATTCAAGCTGTCTGTGCAGTCAGGATCGCTGCCAGATCACAGCTCCATATGTCTCCTTTTTTGGTGTTTTCATGCAAATTCTTCTGCTAGTTGGAGTTTAGTCCACTTCTATACCCTTCCCTTCAAGGCTCAGGGGCCCAAGATTTTCTTCTGTATCTGTGTTAATTGGTTCCCCTTTTCTTTGTTGAAGTGGGTCTGTGCGGTCTTTTTGCCTATTCCTCCATCTTACCAGAACTCCTCTCATGTAAAGGGGAGTAGTAAGTTTTGATGCAGTTTAATTTATCAATTTTTGTTGTTTCATGGGTTGTGCTTTTACTGGATGTCCTATGTAAGAAATCTTCACCTATCCCAAAGTTGTGAAGATTTTCTTCTAGAATTTTTATGACATTTGGTTTCACATTCATGTCTATGATCTTTTGAACGTGTTCAGTATGATATGAGGAAAGGGCTTTTTTTTTTTTTTTTCCATACAAATATACATTAGTCCCAACATCATTTATTAAAAAGTCTTTAAATTTTCTATGGAGTTGCCTTGACACTTGACAAAAAATAATTGACTTTGTATGAGTGGGTTAATTTTGGTCTATATATTCTGCTCCATTGATCTCTATGTATATTGTTCTGCAAATATTGGATTATTTTCATTATTGTAGCTTTAGAGTCAACTTTGAAATCTAATAGCTCTAATGTTTCAAGTTTTCTCTTTGCTTTCAACATTACTTATGCTATTCTAGGTCATTTGCATTTATGTATAAAATTTAGAGTCAACATCTTAATTCACTAAACAATTTTTACAATTATTTTTACAATCCTTGAAACCAAAGACAAATCTGTGGTAAAAATACATCACATACATTTTATATTATGTCTCTCAATCCAAGAATGTGGTATATCTTCTCATTTATTTATTTTCTATTAGCAACATCCTACAGTTTTGTGCATGCAGGTTCTATGTATACTTTGTTAAATAAAACTCACATATTTTATGCTTTTGGCTACTACTGTATATGAAATTGTATTTTTTTTTTAAATTTACTTCTGAAATTGTTTATTTATGTTAGACGAACAGAATTATTTTTATATTTTCACCTTTTGTGCTATGACTTTACTACACTCATTTATTGTTGTTGTTGTTGTTGTTATGTGCCGTCGAGTCGGCCCCGACTCATAGCGACCCCTCCTTGGGTTTCCGAGGCAGTATCACTACGGAAGTAGGATTGCCCAACCTTCCTTCCGAGGAGTGGCTGGTGGGTTTGAACCGCCAGCCGTCTGGTTAGCAGGCAAGTGTCTTAGCCACTATGCTACCAGAGCTCATTTATTAGCTGTCACAAATACTTGTAAATTAAGGAGCTCTGGTGGCACAGTGCCTAAAACATTTGACTGCTAACCAGAGGTTGGCTGTTCAAACCCACCAGCTGCTCCGTGGAAGGGAGGCTGAACAATCAACTTCTATATAGCATCTTGCAAGCGCAATATAAAGACACTGTTTCACTTCCTTTATAATCAGAATTCCTTTTCTTTCGCTTACTTTATTGCACTGTCTTGAAACTCTAGTACAATATTGAGTAGAAAGGATGAGTTTAAATAAGCTAACTTTTTTTTTGCTCCTGGAGCTGGTGGTAGAAAGCATTCAGTCTTTCATCTTTAAGTATGATGATTTTTATGAATTTTTATAGATATTGTTTGACAAGCTGATCATGTTTTATTCTATTTCTAATTTGTTGAGATATTTTTATTATGAATGTGTTAAATTTTGCCCAGTGACTTTCTATATTTACTGAATGATCATATAACTATCTTCATTTATTTTCTAAATATGGTAGATTTTATCAGCTTTTCTATTTGGTTTTCAGCAATTTGATTTTGGGAAGGTTTTTCATTGTCTTGATACTGCGAGGGGTTAATTAGGGTTCTTGTATGTGTAAATTAATGCTTTCAACCAAATTTGATAAATTTTCCATCTACTGTTTTTTGTTTTTTTTTTCTCTTGCCTTTTTCCCCCCTTTCATCTCTTTCTGGGACTCCAATTACATACATATTAAATGGTTTGATATTACCACTCATATCTCTTTGACACTGTGCACTTTCTGTTAATCTTTCTATTGTCATTCCTTGAATTGGGCAAATTTTTTGCGTCTGCCTTTAATTTCAAGGAGTTCTACTGGTGTAGCAGTTGAAACATTTTGCTGCTAACCAGCAAGTCAGTGGTTTGAATCCACCAGCTGCTCTATGGAAGGAAGATGATGCACTCTATTTTCATAAAGATTTACACCATTGGAAATTCAATGGAGGTTGCCATGAGTTGGAGTTCATGTTTAGCAATGAGTTTGGTTTGTTTTGGTTTTAACTTTCTTAATACTGCTGCTGCCAACTCCAAGCTGCTGCTGAGACCAAACAAAAAAAGAAAAAAAAGTTTCATTTCTTTCTTGCAATCTTTCCCCTCACTTTTGTTGTTGTTGTTAAGTGCTGTCGAGTCGTTTCCGACTCATAGCGACCCCATGCACAGCAGAAGGAAACGCTGCCCGATCCCACGCCAGCCCCACAATCCCTGCTATACTTGAGCCCATCATTGCAGCCACCGTATCAATCCATCTCGTTGAAGGCCTCCCCCTCTTTCGTCGACCCTCCACCCTACCAAGCATGACATCCTTTTCCAGGGAATGGTCCCTTCTTACAACATGACCAAAATAGGTGAGACGAAGTCTGACCATTCTTGCTTCCAAGGAGCATTCTGGCTGCACTTCCTCCAGGACAGATCTGTTAGTTCTTTTAGCAGTCCATGGTACTTTCAGCATTCTTCGCCAGCACCACAACTCAAAAGCATCAACTCTTCTTCGGTCTTCCCTATTCATTGTCCAGCTCTCACATGCATACCAGGCAATTGGAAATATCATGGCTTGTGTCAGGCACACTTTAGTCCTCAATGAGATATCCTTGCTCCTCAGCACTTGAAACAGTTCCTTCGCAGTTGACTAGGGTATTTAAAAAATTATTTGTACATAATTGTAGTAACCGGTTTGAAGTCATCATTTTTTATTTTAAAATTATGTCACACTTTTTTGCATGTCTAGTAATTTTTGGCCTTGACTGCTAGCCAGAGGGCTGGTGATTCAAATCCACCAGCCAGTCCACAAAAGGAAGGCCAGGCAATCTACTTCTATAAAGATTTACCACCTCAGAAAGTTAATTGGGGTTGCTATGAGTTGGAATCAACTAGATAGCAGGGTTTTTTTTAGTAATTTTTTATTTAATATTATAGATTATATGGTGCCATTGTGGTGCAGTGGTTAAGTGCTCAGCTGTTAATTGAAAAGATCAGTAGTCTGAACACACAAGCCACTCCATGGTAGTCTGCCTTAGTAAAGATTTCCAGCCTCAGATAGACTATGGGACAGTTCTATTTTGTCCTGCGGTATTGGTATGAGTGGGAATCAACTTGATGGCAATGTTTTGTTTTGTTGTTTAATGGTGAATTTAGATCCTTCTGTGTTCTCTAGAAAGTAGCTCTGGTGGTGCAGTGGGTAGGGTATTTGGCTGTTAACCAGGAGATTGGTGGTTCAAACTCGCCAGCTGCTCCATGGGAGGCAATCTACTTCCGTAAAGATTTACAGCCTTGGAAAACCAGTGGGGGTTGCTATGAAACAACTCAATGACAATGGGTTTAGTTTCTGGTTTTGGTGTTATCTTGAAGGAGTATTCTCTTAACCCTTGAGAACAGTAAGCTTTTTTTGTTGTGGATTTTCTATTAACAACTAACTTGTCTGGGCTCAGACTAAAAACCATCTCCCACAGAATGTTCAATGGATGATAGCTCTGCTCAGTTCTTATATTTTTAATTGGTGGTGTATTTTAGTATTTTCTTTTATTTATATTGATGTCTTGGTAGTCTTCCTTAGGCTTGCATAATTGGAATCAGCCAAGGATTTGGGCTGAATCTATACTTGATATTTGGGGCTTCACTGTCTCTTGTGATTTTCTTCCTTCTGGAAATCCACCGTAAATTTCTGGCTTTCTTGGTAACTTTCAACGTTGTCTCCTGTTACCTCAAGCCAACAAAACTTAACTTTACATTCACCTAATTGCAATTGAGCTATAACGTATACTCAGCTAAAGAGAAAAATATAAGGAAGAAGAAATATAGTGGAATTTCACTGATACCCTCTCTAATCACAACTGGTTCTTAATTATTTGTTTTCACTCACCCTCCTGAGATCTTTCTCTTACCGGTAGTTTAGCAGTTAAACAGGGATTTGTGTAGAACATATGCAAATATGAAGTTTAACTTTTTCTATGGCTCTCACTTTCAAAATTTCTCCCTTAATATTCCATTTGTACTTTCAACCTTAAAATTCATTTTATGCTGCTTCTAGTCAAGTTAGTGAGAGAGTAGTTTTTGACCATTTGAGTCATGAAGGTTGAGGAGCGCACTTGGGAAAGAAAGCTACAAACTTGATCTTGCACCCGATTTAGTTCAGCTTTCTCAGGAATAATGCTGCTTCAGCTTCTGTCTGCTTTCAGATGCTTTCCAATGTCTTTACATAATTGTTTCTTAAAAGTATATATTTCTCAATATTTTATCTGTTATCTGTGGAAGGATTATCTTAATCTTTTGATTCCAACACTTTTCCATTACAGAAGTTTATCTTGGGCATTTTCATACAAGAGAAATCATCTTCTTCATTTAAGCCAATGTTATTTTGAGTTTCTGTCACTCACATATGTGAGGATTAAATAAATTATGATTTGCTTAGGAGAGTATCTAACACAAAGTAAATGATCAATATATGTTAGTTACTGCCATCATTATTATTACTGCCATTTTACCCAAGTCCATATACCACTTCTGCTCTACAGAGCCCAACATACTCTTGTTAGATATTCAACAGGTACCAAGTTAAGGAACTTTCCACCTGCTTGAAATAGAACTACAAAGATAAGAAGACAGAAAACAAAACTGCTTGCAATCAGGTTACAATCTGTATCAGAAAAATCATAAAAGTGATTATAATATGAAAATAAACTTATAAAATGGAAGTATGTTAAAAGCTCAGAAAGTATACCAAGGGTTTATGGGAAATAACTATGGAGGATGAAAGGAATTTACACAGAGGACACACAGAGACAGTGTCAGATTCAGTATACGCTTCTTATCCTAGCCATTTTAACACTGTATACAGATGAATATTTAGGCTGCTCATTATATACTTCACATAGATCATTTCCCCTGTGAGGATTAAAATTTTTTTTTGAATTGTTTTCATTTATAGTAATTTTTCTCATGCTCCAAACACTTTGTTATTGCTTCATAAATCTCAAATCTAATCCATTTTGGTTTTTTGTTTGTTTGTTTTTAATAGTCGTTATCACTTACTACACTTTATGAATATGTATATAATTTCTATATTCTGTGGATAATATTATTCTTAAAATCTATGATACTTTTCTGACCAGGTTAAACTACTTTCTTCTGTTTTAACTCCAACCAGGAACCTTAGGGGTGCAGTGGTAAGCACACAGCTGCTAAGGGAAAGCTGGTTTAAACCAACCAGCAGCTATCTGGGAGAAAGATGTAATAGTCTGCCTCCATAAAGATTTACAGCCTTGGAAACCCTATAGGGTAGTGCTACCTTGTTCTATAGAGTTGCTACGAGTTGAAATGGACTTGACAGCAGTGGGTTTGTTTTTTGGTTTCTAACTCCAGCTGACCAAAAAAATAAATAGATAAGTGCCACAGAGTTCATTCCTAGAGAGATCCTACTCTGCCTTATCTTATCATTTTAGCCTGATATCAAGCATTTTATGCATAGTTCCAAACAATTCTTTTTGGCAGTGAGATTAGATTTTTCCATCACTCCTCATACCTCCTCCATCCCAAAAGAAAAGGCCAAACCTACTACCATCCAGTCAATTCCACTCATAGAGACCCACATTGGGTTTCCAAGGTGATAAATTTTTAGGGAAGTAGATTTCCCTGTCTTCCTTCCATAGAGTGGCTGTTGGGTTTGAACTGTCAACCTTCTGGTTAGTAGTAAAATGCCTTAGGCACAGTGCCACCAGAGCTCCTGATTGAAAACTAGTGTGTGTGTATTGTGTGTATTGTGACTGTGTGTGTGTGTGTGTATGTGTTTAACCTCAATTCCAATGCAAGTCAATACTTTTGTGAAATGCTATGTAATTAATTAACAGAAAATATGTCATGGACTTAGATGGTATCAAACTGCTATAAAAGTTTCTAAATGCTTACTTTAAATGTCAGTCCTTAACCAGCCTACAAAGCACACACTGAGTGCCATAGCATTCCATAAGCTCAAAGAAACCAGTTAGAAGAAGTGGGAGGGAAACCTTTACTTCAATCAGAACCCCATAATCTATGCCATGGTGAGGACTATTTCCAGCATAGCTTTCATCTCTCATTCCATATATGATCTCACTGTAACCAAAAGTATTGTAATTGAACTTGTTGCTATCCATCTGACAGAGATGATGTTAAATCAATCCAGATTCATCCTGTAATTAGACTGACCTTTGAGACCTGAGTTGATCTTCTGAATGTTTGAGATATCTGTGGGAAATATTCATATTTTTAAAAAATCAATATGCAGGGTATTCTGGTTTGGCTCTCATATTTATTAAGTGCAGAGTGGTATTTTGGAGGGATATTTTATGATCACAGTATGAGAAACATTTCATTAAGCTATATTTGCATTAATTTAGTAGTTAATGGCAACTCCAATCAAAAGAGTTGGATGAGCTGAGACCTCAGAGGTCTTTTTTTCCCCCTGTTAGCAATGACATCTCTATTTCCTTGCTATAAAAATCCACTACAGGAAAGCATGTTCTCATTAAAGTAAATATATCTTCCCATTGGTTTCCAAGTTGAGATGTGGATGTCTATGAAAATAATCAATTTGGAATAAATCCCATAGTTCCTGTTACCACTAAACATTTTTAAATGAAATTAAATGATCTTTTCAATAATATGCAACCTCAAACCAAAATCTGTAGATATTACCTACTACGGGTGCCTCAAGCTAGAGAAAGACACCTTTATAGATAAAATTCAAAGTCCATACATGGCCTGGAAGTGGCTAAGGCACTTGACTGGTAACCAGAAGCTGGCAGTTCAAATCTACCAGCCACTCCTCAGAAGGAAGGTTGGGCAATCTACTTCTGTAGTGATACTGACTCAGAGACACAAGGAGGGGTTGCTATGAGTCAGGACTGACTCGATGGCACATAACAACAACAACAATAATCAATTCACCTGGACAATTTTTCATTTCATACTGTTTAGACAGGAATTGCTTTTGTCACATTTGAATGTATTATAAGCATTGCTTTGATATTTCAGGGACTTAACAAAGTGAAGTTCACCTCTACTTCTTTAAGACCTGTTCTGGTTACCCAGTGCCACTCTGACAGAAATATACCACAAATGGGTTGGCCTTCACAAGCAGGGGTTTATTCTTACAATTTGGAGACTTTAAGTCCAAGTTCAAAGTGACAGGCTCTAGGGGCTGGCCCTCAACCTTGGGGTCCAGCTCTGCCTCCTTCTCCGGGCCCACTGGAGCTAGAGGCTTTTCTTCACCCAGACAGCTGCTGGCTGCTGAGGCTGGCAAACCCAAGGTTGACAAGTAAAAAGGCACAATCCTGATGTTACCAAACTACATGGCAGGCCAGTAATTCAAGTCCATTGCAAGTCCCAAGGTCAGCAAAGTATGGCAGGCTGCTGAGAAATGATGGCTACGTGCAGGGTCCAAGCGTGCCATAAGCTAGAAACCATTTCCAAGGCTTCTCTTTATATACAGGAAGCAGACCATATCCCAAAGGTAGCTACTCAGCTGCTTGTGGTAGGTCCCACCATGGAGGTGATTGCCAGTCTCATCATGGGGAATAACTACCACCAGCTGCCCAGCCACTCAACCAGGCCCAGCCAAGCTGATACACAAACATAACTACCACAAACTCCGAAGTATAAACTCAGAAAGAATAACCTCATTTTCCATGATTTTATTTTTTCAAGGACCTATGGTGTACACAAAATTGATTATCTGATGGGTTTTTTGAAGGTCTGGAGTGAGTGCTTATCTTTGGTTGATTGATTCTTATGCAGAATGTATCTAGTCTTGTTTGTCTACATGTAATTTGATGAATGCACCCATTCTTTCCAATATGGGCAATTCTAACTGAAGTTCTTAGAATGCTTCCTTCTTTATTGAAAATTTATTAAGCACCTATTATGTACCAGGAACTGGAGAGAGAGCGGTGAACAAAACAGTTAATATTCCCTCCCCATCTCTAGGTTGTGGAACTTACTTTCTAAGAAGAGTAACTGACAACAAAAAAATCAATATGTACTGTTGTTGTTGTTAAGTGCCGTTGAGTCGTTTCCGACTCATAG
>NW_006921597.1:24520120-24521701 GCF_000298275.1 Orycteropus afer afer | reverse complement strand
TCTCTCCCTCTTTTCCTTTGTTAAATTTGCCAGTGGTTTGTCAATTTTATTGATCTTTTCAAAAAACCAACTTCTGGTTGTTGATTTTTTCTATAGCCCTTCTATTTTCTATTTATTAATTTCTGCTCAAATCTTGATTATTTCCTTTCTTCTGGTGACTGTAGGCTTTTCTTTCTGTTCTTTCTCTAATTGTTGCAGATGTTGGTTTAAAGTGTTGATTTTGGCTTTTTCCTTTTTTTTTCTTTTTTTTTTGACCTGTGCATTTATTGCTATAAATTGACCTCTGATCACTGCTTTTGCTGTGTCTCAAAGATTTTGGTATGTTGTGTTTTCATTCTCGTTTGATTCAAGGAATTTTCTAATTTCAATTTTTATTTCTTCTCCTACCCAGTCTGTCTCAAAGAGGGTGTTGTTCAGTATCCATGTGTTTACTCTTTTCCTGTTGCTCTTCCTATTGTTGATTTGTAATTTGATAGCATTATGATCTGAGAAGATGCTTTGCAGTATTTCAATGTTTTTAAATTTATTAAAGCTTTCTTTTTCCTGACATATGGTCTATCATTGAAAATGTTTCATGTGCACTGGAGAAGAATGTATATTGTGCTACTGTTGGGTGAAGTGCTCTGTAGATGTCTATAAGGCCAAGCTGGTGGCTTGTATTGTTTAGCTCTTCTATATCTTTGTTGAATTTCTTTTCAGTTGTTCTATCTTTCAAAGAAAGTGGTTTATTAAAGTCTCTCACTGTGACTGTGGAGTCATCTGTTTGGTTTTTCAACTCTTTTAAAGTCTGATTTATGTATTTTGGGGCTCTTTCATTGGGTCCATAGATATTTATTATGGTTATATCTTCATGTTCAATTGATCCTTTTATCATTACATAATATCCTTCCTTGTCTCGTATGGTGGTTCTTTTCTTAAAGTCAATTTGATCAGAAATTAATATTGCCACTCCCGCTCTCTTACAGTTGCCATTTGCTTGCTATATCTTTTTCCAACCTTTGATTTTTAGCTTATTTTTGTCTTTATCTCTTAGGTGTGCCTCTTGTAGGCAGCATATTGATGGGTTTTGTTTTCTTATTGAATCTGCAACTCTCCATCTCTTGAGTGGTGCATTTAATCCATTAACATTCAAGGTAATTATTGATAAGTTCGAATTTGTGGCTGTCATTTGGTTATGTGTTTTTTCATGGTGTCCCTGGTCTCTTTGTTCTATATTATTTCCTGTGCTGAGCTCATTAGGTTTATGAGTCGTGTTATCATTTCCTTTGTTGCTGTTGTTTTAGTATATGCTGAATATTTGTGCTTGTTCTCTTTTTTACTTTGATGTGAGGGTTTATCATTTTTCTTTGAGGTTACCTTATGATTTATAAATTTATCCCCAAGTTTAGAACAGTCCATTCTATCTGGAAACTCTCTTAACTTCCTCCCCATTTAGAACTTTTGTAACTGCACAGTATTTTCCCTGTTTATGTTTGTAGTTGCCCTTACCTGCCAATTGATGTCTCTGGTTACCGGTTTACAATCTTGTAAGCTCATTTTACTTTGGATATGTCCATAGCTGTGGTTTCTGGGTTATGTCAT
>NW_006921597.1:24515557-24520020 GCF_000298275.1 Orycteropus afer afer | reverse complement strand
GGACAGATCTGTTAGTTCTTTTAGCAGTCCATGGTACTTTCAGCATTCTCCGCCAGCACCACAACTCAAAAGCATCAACTCTTCTTAGGTCTTCCGTATTCATTGTCCAGCTCTCACATGCATATCAATATGTACTAATGATATGTAAAGGAGCTCTGATAGCATAGTGCCTGAGGCTAGCAGTTCAAACCCACCAGCCACTCCTCAGAAGGAAGGTTTGGTAACCTGCTTCCATAGTGATACTGCCTCAGAAACCTAAGGAGGGGTTGCTATGAGTTGGGTCCAGCTCCACAGCACCTAACAACAACAACAACAACAATGATATGTAAAAAGAGAAGTAGGCATGCTGAGTGTCTCAGTTATCAAGTGCTGCTGTAACAGAAATACCACAAGTGGGTGGCTTTATATAACAGTGATGTATTTTCTCACTGAATTCTGGGCCCTGGTTCTAGGCAAAGTTTCTTTTCTCTCTCTGCCAGCCTGATGGGAAGATTTCTTGTCTCAGTTTCAATAACCTTCAATTTCTTAGAGATCCTTGTGTGTGTTCTCTCTCCCTCAGTTTGTGCTTACTTGTCTCTGTATCAATGCTGTTTTTTATACCGCTCAGAAGTGATTAGTTTTAAGACAAGTCTAACAATGATAAGGCCTCATTAACATAACAGAGACAATTATATTCCCACAGGGATTACATTTACAGATATAATGGGTACGATTGCAAAACATATTTTAGGGGGACACATTTCAATCCATAACACTGGGTATGAAACAGTATTCAGGCCATAAACTTGTGAACTTTTTGATGTTCCCTTGACCTTTCTCTCTGATTAATGTGTTGTAGTTTACCTCTTCCCTGTTGGACTTGGATAAAACATCTCATCTCATACCATGGGGCCTGGCTTTTGAACAGTGAAATAAGAGGATGGATGATAGAATCTTGAAATGCTGGTAGTGTCAGCAACCCTTGGGTTACCTTTTGACCAGTGGGATATTGCAGGGAGCTGAATATTTAAATCCCTGTTCTTTCTACTTCATGGAAAAGACTTTGATAAGAAGGTTCTCTATCAGACCTTTGTAGACAAGGCTTGTTTGTTAAGAGAACATGCTTGGAATGTATTCCAAGTAAACTGCTTTGCCTTTTCTAGGCTCATTGTGAAGATAAACAAATTAAACACACCACTTCTCTGTTTATCCTATATATTTCTCTACCTCCCCATGTCTCACATTCACTTTGGAATAAATCTTCTCATCAAGCCCAAAAATCCCACTGTCATCAAGTCCATTCTGACTCATAATGACCCCATAGGGTTTCTAAGGCTGTAAATCTTTACAGAATTAGATTGTCTCAGTGTCCTCCAACTGAGCAGCTGGTGGGTTTGAACTGATGACCTTCTGGTTAGCAGCAAAATGCCTCACACACTTGCTGAATTCAATTTTCTCTTCTCTTCTCTCTTACCTCAATCAGGGTTTTACTTCCACTGTTCCACCAAAACCATCCTTGCCAAAGTCACCAGTAGAGAAGGAAGTTGATAATACAGGAGAGAGAGGAGGAAATTGTTAAAATTCAAATACTTCTTTTCTGAAAGTCTCCTCATATAAGATAAATTCAACATCATGAATTAGTTTAAGATCTTAGCTTAATGTGAACATAAATTATGGTAGATGTGAGCTCTCTTATTCTTAGGATAAAATCAAGACACAAATGAAGAAAAATTAGTTATTGTTTAGTTCACACGTCACTTGTAGACTCATCTTCAAGGGTCATTC
Organism: Orycteropus afer afer; assembly: GCF_000298275.1. Taxonomy (NCBI): domain Eukaryota; kingdom Metazoa; phylum Chordata; class Mammalia; order Tubulidentata; family Orycteropodidae; genus Orycteropus; species Orycteropus afer. The sequence continues at coordinate 24,518,256 of NW_006921597.1, read as the reverse complement.
AAGTCTCCTACTCCACTGGCAATTAAACTTGTAAAAGGAAGGAATGCATTCCTGATGTGTCAAACTGTAAGGTGTAAAAAATAAAAAAAAGTCATTTTCTACCTTCTAAGCAGGTAGTCAAAATAAAATGTATGAAGAAAAAAAGCAGAATATTAAGTAGAAAATAATAATGTACTACACTTACTCTTTACTTTGACTCAGTCATATGCTATGTTTATATTTATACCTGGTGGTCCAATGATTAAGCACTCAGCTGTTAACCAAAAATTTGGCCGTTCAAACCTACCCAGTGGCTCTGAGGGAAAAAGAGCTGGTGATCTGTTTTCATAAGGTTTAGAAAACCTTCTGCAGAAGTTCTACCCTGTCACATGTGGTAGCTCAAGGGACTCATTTCTATCCCTATATCTACAATTTATTCTAATGGGAAAAAAACAAAAAACAAAAAACCACCTTTTCAGGATTATCACTATGTGGCACACAAGGACTCTGAGACAAAGAGAAGTCACTTAGCCAAAGATACTATTTATAAATTGAGTGATATATTTCCTCTCATAAGTTACCACTTAGACTTAGCAGTTCCAAAGTACATAAAAGTATGTTACAATATTACGTACTAATGATTACTAAGTGGAATGGAGCTCTGCCATCTCTTGCTAATTGAGAACAGTGCAATAGAATAAATTTAATCCATTTCCAAAGAACTGGGGCATGTTAGAATTTAGTTCTTGTGCTCACATTTAGATTTAGTAATATTTTTATTTCAATTTTCATAACTTAGCCTAACTGTATACTAATTGTTTTAATCATCACAACTTCAAGTTATATGAACTACTTGGTCATAACTGAGCAACACAACAAGATAAGCAGTGTTTTTCAGGGTGATTATACGATGTTATAATTTCATAATAAACTCCAATGATGTTCTATCTTAATTATACATATTAATTGATTCTGTACACATTTAATTATCTGCTACATTGATATTTCCATAACTTTTAAACAGTTCTGCTTGAATATAACCAGTTCTCAAATAGAAATTCACTAATGGGGCATAACAAACAAGTTATAACTGTACTTTAGGATGGAAACCATCCATTTATGTAGGTAATTTTTCATGTTATACAGGTCCACATTTAGATTATTAAATTTTATAGGTATATGAGAACATTTATACAGATTTAAAACAAATTCTCATCTACTTCAGCAGTCTACCAGATATTGCAGTAAGATTATGAATGAAATAATTATGTATAAACAATAAATATACTTAATTTACTTTTTTTTTTTTTCCAGAGAATTAACTACGTATATGAATAGTAAAGCCTGAATTTAAGGGTACATTAAATAGTAGAACAGATTTGTTCTAAAATATTTAAGTATAGAAAGTGACATTAACCAATCCCTAGCCAAACTCACTGCCCTCAAATTGGCTTCAAATCTTAGTGACCCTAAAGGACAGAGTAGAATTGCTCCATAGGGTTTCCAAGATTGTAAATCTTTACAAAAGCAGAGAGACACCAGAAGTTGGTTAGTTCAAAACTGACATTTTAGTGAGCAGCTGAATGTTTTATCCAGTGTGCCACCAATATCCCTCCCTTAAAAAAGGCCTCTAGGAAATTATATTGTTGTTGTTGTGGTTGTGTGCTGTTGAGTCAGACCCAACTCATAGCAACCCCTCCTTGGGTTTCTGAGGCAATATCACTATGGAAGTAGATTGCCCCATCTTCCTTCCAAAGAGTGGCTGGTGGGTTTGAACCGCCAGCCTTCTGGTTAGCAGTCAAGTGCTGTAGGCACTATGCTACCAGAGCTCTCAGATTTCTCTACTTGGAGAAGCACTAAGAGATAGAAACTTGACTTCATTAAATAAATTTTTCAAAATTAGTGTAATGGATTTCTCTCCATTTCAAGTGATTTCTCACTCCCATTCCAATATCCACTAACCCAATTAACCTTTTCTTAAACATTGGAAAATATTCAACATTCTCTCCCATTTTGAAAGCCATATGTCTAGTTCATATTTCTAAAAAATATTTTTACAAGTAATTGTTTACATTAGACTCCTAACTCTCAGAGCTTTTGCTACACGTATGGCTATTTCATAAAGAATTGTGGTGGTGTATTGGCTAATGTATTTGGCTGCTAACCAAAAGGTTGGTGGTTTGAACCCACCAGCTGCTCCATGGGAGAAAGATGAGGCAATCTGTGAAGTTCTGTGAAGATTATAGCCTTAAAAACCCTTTGGGGTTCACTATGAATTGGAATTGACTCCATGGCAAAGGGTTAAGTTTTTTTGGCATTATAGCCATTTAATATAAAGCTCCCCTCACTCTCTCTTTTCTATCCTTTCTCTCTCACTCTCTCTCTATCCCTCTCTCTCTCTCTCACACACACACACACAAGCACACACACATGCAATACACAAACACATATACATATGTAATGGCACTCTTATGTAAGGATAATTTCCTGCTTCAATTAATTTATTTATCTCAGTATGAATTTGTTATTTTCTCTCTTGTTGAACTTTGCTACTAGTGCTGGAGCAAGATGGCATCTCATTGTTGTTTTTATTTGCATCTCTCTAATAGCTAATGATCATGGGCATTTCTTCATATGTTTGTTGGCTGCTTGAATATCCTCCTTGGTGAAGTGTCTATTCATGTCTTCTGCCCATTTTTTAATTGGATTGTTTGTCTTTT
>NW_006921597.1:24507820-24511477 GCF_000298275.1 Orycteropus afer afer | reverse complement strand
CATCTTGTGTATTAATGGTCGGTTGTTATTTGCTATTTTGGTTCTCTGTTCAAAGGATTCCCTTTAGCATCTCTTGTCAGGATTGCTCAGGATCGCTGCCAGACCACAGCTGTGTCTATCTCCTTTTTTGGTATTTTCACGCAAATTCTTCTGCTTCTTGGGATTTTGTCCATTTCTTCAAGGCTCACACATCCGAGATTATCTTCTGTGTCTGTATTAATTGGTTTCCTTTTTCTTTGTTGAAGACGGTCTGTGCAGTCTTTCTGCCTTTTCCACCATCTTGCCAGAACTCCTCCTTCTATTTTAATTGCATTATTTCTGTTAAAAACATGTAATATATAACATATCAGTCTATCTCCTTAATTCTTACCACTGTTTTGTCTTAGGTCTAAAATTAGTTGTAATAAAGTTATATTTTCCCTCAACCTCTCTAAATTTTCTTACCTTACTCTTGATTGCCTCAACTTTACATTTTAATAGATTGTTCAACAATAGCTCTTATAGCCAGAATTTCCATCGTTTTCTCAAGTTTAAAATGGCTTATTTTCCTTCTTCTTCCTCTTCTGCTGCTGCTCTTCTTCTTTTTAGAAGGATTGATTATTGAAGTCACGTTGGCTGGATAAAAACAAAAACAAAAAAAAAAAACAGAAAATCTTGGGTTTCACTTTCATTCTTCTAAACTGTTTCTAAATAGAACATTGTCTTTTTGTTTTTATTACCATAACTCAGATAATACATTATTTTTCCCAAACAGTGCACAAACATATAACACACAGAAATGATGAAACTATGTTAATAAAATTTGTGCCCATGAATACATTGCACATATCTTATGACTTTTGCAGAAGTGAATTTCAGCCCCATTCACCCTTATTCAATAGTTAAAAAATGTTGCTTTTGATCATATTTATATAATAAAGTTATAAACCAAGGCAGAAAGTCATAAATTGAGTTTGGTAGTACCACAGTAATTGGAAATAAACAATTGAAACTATGCATTTGCTCTGGGCAGTTCTCTGTCAAGGCCTGAAAGTGGTGGGATTCCTTATAGTTGATCTGTAACCTAGTATGTCATGCCAGAGATGGGCAGAGAGTCATGTGGAGGACTACTCATGGGTTTGTTACAGCCCAAGCATGAATTGGTCCCATGGTTAATAAGATCCAGTGACTGTACACACTCAGGGCCTGCAGTGCTGGCCCCATGTGAAGCCATGTGGCAGGACAATTGGGTGTAGGTACATACTGTCCCAGTGACACAGGGCCCCTGGGCATCTAGTCAGACCTATCATATCCAAGTGAGGGACACAGAACCACTGTATGCCTACCCTGTGGCTTCTGCACAGGGGTAGATTCAAGCAACTGAAACATGGTGACTGGGCAGCCAGAAGCTGGGAGGGAATGTGCACAGCTGTAGCCTACTGGCCTCACCTGTCTGAATGACCTCCACTGCCTGAGGTATGCACTTTGTACACCTCCTGGGCGGGAACCACTCTCTCTGAAGAGTGTTATTTCCAGGATGGAAAAGTGATTTCTTCCTGCACTGGAGAGAGTGGTTTGCAGAGAGGGAAGGAATCTTGCCAGGAGGCTGACTACTTAGGAAATATTAAAGTAGACTAGTGAGGTTTTGCTGCTGGGAACCAAAACTCTGCATGAACGGGGATCAAGATGAAGACTTAATATTAAATACTTTGGACAGCAAAAGACTGAAATTGAAGTTGGCAACATGTAAAATATTGGTATGCAGTACTTGTGAAAAAAATGCACATGTTTGAGAGATATGCAAAAACATAAAACATTCATGTTGTTTGTGTGAAAGTATGGTAGTTTAACTTTCTTGTTATAAATTATGCATATTTTCCTGGACATCATAATGATTTGTTATTATTCATATTTAGGGTTTAAGAGTTTGACTAAAATATATTCCCAAATTGATTGCTGAGGTCAATTTTCTCTGGTATTTCTTAACCTTTTAATATAAGATTGAGATTTTATTTTATTTTTGGAAAACAATTTCTTGGATTTTGTTTTTAATTGTTAGTTTTGCCTTATTTTTCTTCCTCAGTGGTGCCAAGCATATATAAGCTTGATCTTCTTTGCCAATTTCTATTTCAAAATTTCTCTCAGGTCTTTTCTAATTTGTTTTTCTGTATTTTGTCAATACCTGTTAGTAATCTTTTTTTTTTCTTCCCCCCATATTATTTCTTGTTTGGCACTTTGGTGTTTAATCTTCATTTCTGATATGATTTTGTCTTTTTCTTTAATATCTATCCTATTTAAATTAGCTGCCATTTTATTTTTTCCTGTTTTCTTTCTTTGCTTGTTCTTTCCTTTTTGCAAAATCTCTTACTCAATGTGTGTGTGTGTGTCTTCATATCATAAACAGAAAGCTGTTATAGGATGTTTAACTCAGTTCTAAGTATTAAGATATATTTTCACTCTACCTGGCTATTGTCTTTTGTGGAAGAGTTTCTATAATTTGGGTTGATTGAATTCACATCTTTTGTTTTTTTTAATAATTTCATATAGATGATGATAGCTTTTATTATAACATTTCTGGCCACCAAACTGATCGTCTTGGATGAGTTCTACAATTTCTAGTATAATAGTGTACTTTTCTGTGGGTTGAATAAAGAATGTTTTCTTAATGCAATTGTTTTTGAAGAAGTTATGGGGTGTTGTTGTTGTTGTTAGGTGTCGTCGAGTTGTTTTCAGCTCATAGCAAACTCGTGCACAGCAGAACGAAACACTACCTGACACTGCGCCAGCTCCATGATCCTTGCTATACTTGAGCCCATCATCACAGCCACCATGTCAATTCATCTCATTGAAGGCCTCCTCCTCTTTCCTCAACCCTCCACCCACCAGGCATGACATTCTACTCCAGGGAATGGTACCTTCTGACAACATGATCAAAATAGGTGTGACGAAGTCTGGCCATTCTTGTTTCTAAAGAGCATTTCAGGTGCACTTCCTCCAGGACAGATCTGTTAGTTCTTTTAGCAGTCCATCCATGGTACTTTCAGCATTCTTCGTCAGCACCACAACTCAAAACTATCAACTCTTCTTCAGTCTTCCTTATTCATTGTCCAGCTCTCACATGCATACAAGGCGCTTGGAAATATCATGGCTTGTGTCAGGCACACCTTAGCCCTCAAGGAGATAACCTTGCTCTTCAGCACTTGAAACAGTTCCTTCACGGTTGACCTTCCCAATGCTACACATCATCTAATGTCCTGACTGCTGCTTCCATTGGCATCAATTGTAGAAGCAAGCAACAAGAATTCTTTGACAACCTCAATCTTTTCTCCATTTATTGTGATGCTGTTCATTGGTCCCGTTGTGAGGATTTTTGTTTTCTTTATATTGAGATGTAATCCATACTGCAGACTGTATTCTTCAACCTTCATCAGTAGGTGCCTTAAGTCATCCTCACTTTCAGCAAGCAAAGTTGTATCGTCTGGGTATCTCAGGTTGTTAATTGTTCTTCCTCCAATCCTGATGCCATGTTTTTCTTCATATAGTCCAGATTCTCAGATTATTTGCTCAGCATATAGATTGAATAAGTGTGGGGAAAGGATACAACCCTGATGCACTCCCTTCTTGATTTCAAACCATGGGTAGTGTCCCCTTGTTCCATTTGAACGACAGCCTCCTGGT
>NW_006921597.1:24505597-24507720 GCF_000298275.1 Orycteropus afer afer | reverse complement strand
GCTTGAATATCCTCCTTGGTGAAGTGTCTATTCATGTCTTCTGCCCATTTTTTAATTGGATTGTTTGTCTTTTTTGTTATTGAGGTGTTGGAGTGTTCTATAAATTCTAGAGATAAGTCCCTTGTCAGATATGTTATTATCAAATATTTTTTCACAATCTGTAGGTTCTCCTTTGACTCTTTTGGAGAAGCCTTTGGAAGCACATAAAAATTTAATTTTTAGAAACTACCAATCATCTGGTTTCTCTTCTGCTGTTTGTGCATTTTGAGTTATGCTTGATAGTCTATTTATGACATATATTAGGGCCCTTAAATTTTCCCCTAGATTTTCCTTGAGGAACTGTATAAATTTAGATTTCACATTTAAGTCTTTGATCCATCCGGAGTTCGTTTTTGTGTGTGGTGTGAGGTGCAGATCTTGTTTCATTCTTCTGCAAATGGATTGCCAGCACCATTTATTAAACAAACATTCTTGTCCCCATTTAATGGATTTTGGGCCATTGTGAAAGATCAGCTGACTATAGGTTGATGGATCTATTTCTGGGTTCTCAATTCTGTTCCATCGGTCTATGTATCTGTCATGAAACCAATACCAGGCAGTTTTGACTACTGTGGCTGTATAGTAGGTTTTGAGATCCAGTAGTGTGAAACCCCCTACTTTGTTTTTTTTCTTCAATAGTGCTTTGCTTATCTGAGGTCTCTTTCCTTTCCATATAAAGTTAGTAATTGATTTTTCTATATCCCTAAAGAATGTTGATGGGATCTGGATTGGGATTGCATTGAATGTATAGATTGCTTTGGGTAGAACTGACATTTTCACAATGTTCAATCTTCTTATCCATGAACATGGGATGTTCTTCCATTTATGTAGAACTCTTATGGTTTCTTGAATTAGTTTTTTTATAGTTTTCTTTCTACAGGCCTTTTGTGTCTCTGGTAAGAATTATTCCCAAGTATTTTATTTTTTTGGTAGCTGTGATAGTTGGAGCTGTGTGTCAACTTGTCTGGACCCCAGTTCTATGTGGTTGTTCCCATGATGGTATCAGATGACTGTGTTCTAAGTGGCCAATCTGCCTAAGGGGAGTTTCCCTAGGGGTGTGGCCTGCTTCCAAGATAACCAAGGACATCCTGGGAAGAGAGATATTCTTTGAGGGATTGGAACCCTGGTGTGCGAACTACAAACTTCCGTGAGTGAGCAGCCCACTGCTCAGCCTGGAGATCTTGGATTCATCTTTGTTGGAGTCAACAACCAGTGTACTGCCTGCCAGCCTTGAATTTCTCAGGCCCCTGCACTTGCAGAAGCTAAGACTGCTGCCAGCCCAAAGTTTCCTCCAGGGACTTTGGACTTGCCAGCTTCTATACGTTTGTGATCCATTTTCCTAAGATAAATTTCTCTCTCTCTCTCTCTCTCTCTCTCTCTCTCTATATATATATATATATTCAACCTTTGTTGGTTTTTGTGTTTCTCTAGAGAACCCAATCTAACACAGTAGCTATTTTAAATGGTGTTGATTTCCTTATTTCTTTTTCAGCAATCTCTTTGTTGGTGTAAAGGAATCCAACTGATTTTTGGATGTTGATATTATATCCTGCCATGATGCTAAATCTCTCAATTAGTTCCAGTAGATTTTTGACTGAGTCTCTTGGGTTTTGTTGGTATAGGATTATATCATTAGCAAATAGGGATAGTTTGACTTCTTCCTTACCAATTTGGAAGCCTTTGATTTCCCTTTCTTGCCTTATGGCCCTGGCTAGGACTTCCAGTACAATGTTGAATAGAAGTGGTGGTAGCGGGCATCCTTGCCTGGTCCCTGTTCTCAAGAGTAATGGTTTCAGTCTCTCTCCATTGAGATTGATATTGGCTATTGGTTTTGCATAAATGCCCTTTATTATGGTGAGGAATGGCCCTTCTATTTGTATTTTGCTGAGAGTTTTGATCAGAAATGGGTGTTGGATTTTATCAAATGCCTTGTCTGCATCAATTAATACGATCATGTGGTTCTTCTCCTTAGTTTTATTCACATGGTGGATGACGTTGATTGTTTTTCTAATGTTGAACCATCCTTGCATACCTGATACAAATCCAACTTGGTCATGATGAATGATTTTCTTGATATGTTGTTG
>NW_006921597.1:24501466-24505497 GCF_000298275.1 Orycteropus afer afer | reverse complement strand
CAATTCCTGGAGCCTTGTTCTTTGCCAATTCTTTCATTGCAGCTTTGATTTCCTCCTTTAGTACCACTGGTTCTAGATCATATACCACTTCCTGAAATGGATGAAGATTGACCAGTTCTTTTTGGTACAGTGATTCTGTGTATTCCTGCCATCTTCTCTTGATGTTTCCTGCATCATTCAATATCCATAGAATCTCTCAATATTGCAACTCGAGACTTGATTTTTTTCTTCAGTTCTTTCAGCATGAGAAATACTGAACGTGTTCTTCCTTTTTGTTTTTTAAACTCCAAATTTGCATATTTCATTATAGTAATTGGTTTTGTCTGCTCAAGCTGCTCTTTGAAATCTTCTGTTCAGCTCTTTTACCTTATCATTTCTTCCATTGGCTTTAGCTACTCTCTGCTCTAGAGCAAGTTTCAAAGTCTCTTCTGTTATCCATTTGGTCTTCTCTTCTTTTCTCATCGTTTTAGTGATCTCTTGCTTTCTTCATAGATAATGTTCTTGATATCCTCCCACAATTCTTCTGGTTTTTGGTCCTTGGTGTTCAATGCATTCTTTCGATAATCTTTAAATTCAAGAGGGATATAATCAAGATCATATTTTGACTCTCTTGGACTTGTGTTAATTGTCTTTAACTTCAAGTTGAACTTGTATATGAGCAGTTGATGGTCTGTTCCACAATCAGCTCCTGGACTGGTTTTGGCTGAAGATATTGAGCTTTTCTACCTCCTCTTACCACAGATGTAGTCAATCTGATACCTGTGTGTTCCATCTGGTGAAGTCCACATGTAGAGCCGCCATTTGTGTTGTTGAGAAAAGGTGTTTGCAATGAACAAGTTGTTGGTCTTGCAAAATTCTGCCATGTGAGTTCCAGCATTATTTCTGTCACCAAGGCCAAATTTTCCAACTACCAGTGATTATTCTTTGTTTCCAACTTTTGCATTCCAGTCACCAGTGATAATTAACACATCCTGATTGTAAGTTTGGTCAATTTCAGACTGCAGAAGTTGATAAAAATCTTCGATTTCCTCATTTTTGGCTTTGGTGGTTGGGGCATAAATTTGAATAATAGTCATATTAATGGGTCTTCCTTGTAGGCATATGGATATGATTCTATCACTGACAGCATTGTACTTCAGGACAGATCTTGAAACATCCTCTGTGATGATGAATGCCACGCCATTCCTTTTCAAACTGTCATTCCCAGCATAATAGATCACATGGTTGTCTGATTCAAAATGGCCAAAACCAGTCCATATCAGCTCACTAATGCTGAGGATATCAATCTTTATGTGTTCCATGTAATTTTTGACAACTTCCAATTTTCCTAGATTCATACTTTGTACATTCCATGTTCTGTTGATTAATGGATGCCTGCAGCTGTTTCTCTTCCATTTGAGTGGTGCCACATCAGCAAATGGAAGTCTCAAAAGCTTTACTTTATCCATCGAAGTAAGGCTGGGTTTACTCAGATAATTAGCTCTTTCCCAGTCCTATTTTGAGAGCCTTCTAACCTAACTGGACTATTCATAAGTTGCGCGGTAATGTATCAAACAGTGTTTCTTTGTGATTCATAAGGTTTTTCCTGGCCATTTCTTTGAGAAGTGGACAACTTCCTCCTTCTTTCTACTCTGTCTCAGTCTGTAAGCTGGGCTGATACCTGTGCACCATGTGCATCCCCCTGGGTTTGAAACACCAGTGACTCAGCCTCAAAACTCACATCAACAAGTCACCATGGTAGGACAAACCAACAGATAAGTGTGTCACCCTGTTAGAAACGTCTCGTACCACCCTTACCTGGGTCCCTGTGGCTGACTCCTCCTCTTTCCAGATTCCTGGGCCTTTTAATTCCCTTTATTCCTCTCTCTCGCCCTGTGCTTTGGGTGTGCCTGAGTTCCTTCTCCTCATCTGGACGCCTGTGGCTGACTCATCCTCTGTCCAGGTTCCTGGCTTTTAATCCCCTTTTTCCCGCTCTCCCGCCCTGCTGTTTTGAGTGTGCCTGTATTCCCTCTCCTCACCTGGATCCCTGCAGCTCACTGCTCTTCTGTCCGGGTTCCTGGCTTTTAATCCCCTTTCTTCCATTCTCCCACTCTACTGCTTTGGGTGTGCCTGAATCCCCTCTCCTCACCTGGATCCCTGCAACTAGTAATATATCAGACAGTATTTCACTGCTATTCATAAGGTTTTCACTGGCCAATTGTTTGAGAAGTGTATGACCTTTTCCTTCTTCCAAATATATCTTAGCCCAGAAGCTCCAGTGAAACTTGTCCACCATGGCTAACCCTGCTGGCATTTTGCAATACCCGTGGCATAGCCTCCAGCTTCATAGCAACACATAAGACACCATGGGATGAAAAATTGACAGACAAGTTTGTCTCCCTTAGTTGTTCCTGACTGCTCTGTGCCTGCCTATCTATGGGTCTGCCTTTAAACTAGAACTGCCCCCAAATGATAGCAGATGAGCCCTGCATGCATCTGAGGCTATTGAAAATACTTAAGTGCACCTTAGTCTTCAAAGACATCTTTGCTCCTTAGCAAATTAATGAGGTCTTTTGCAGCAGATTTGCCCATTTTCAGATTTCTTAACTGCTGCTTCTATTAGTGTTGATAGTGAATACAAGTAATATGAAATCTTTGATAACTTCAATCTTTTCTCTTTATCTTGATGCTGCTTGTAAGTTCAGTTGTAAAAGATTTCTACTTTCTTCATGTTGAGGTGCAATCCATACTCAAGATGAGTCTTTGATCTTCATCAATAAATACTTCAAGCCATCCTCACTTTCAGGAAGCAAGGTTATGTTGTCTGTATATCACAAGTTTTTAATGAGTCTTCCTCCAATCCTGATGCCACATTCTTCTCCATGTAGTCCAGTTTCATGGATTATTTGCTCAGCATAAAGCCTGAATGTTGTTGTTGTTGTTATTTGCCATAGAGTCGGCCCCGACTCCTAGCGACCCCTCCTTGGATTTCCAAGGCAGTTATCACTACGGAAGTAGGATTGCCCAACCTTCCTTCCGAGGAGTGGCTGGTGGGTTTGAACCTGAATAAGTATGGTGAAAGGATGCAACTCTGATGCACTCCCTTCCTGATTTTAAACCATGTGGTATCCTCTTGTTCTGTTCAAACAACAGCCTCCTTGTCTATGTATAGGTTCTTCAAGAGCACAATCAAGTGTTCTGGAATTTTCATTCTTGTCAATGTTATCTGTAATTTGTTATGTTCCACATAGTTGTATGCTTTTGCATAGTCAATAAAACACGAGTAAATATCTTTCTGGTACTCTTTGTTTTCAGCCAAGATCCATTTGACATCAGCAATGATATCCCTCCTTCCACATCCTTCTGAATCTAGCTTGCATTTCTACAAGATCCCTGTCAATATGTTGGTGCAAACATTCTTTAATTTTCTTCAGAAAAAGTTTGCATGCATGTGATATTAATGATATTTTTCAATAGTTTCCACATTTTGTTGGATTACCTTTCTTTAGAATGGGTGCAAATAATGATCTCTCCTAATCTGTTGGCCAGATAGCTGTCTTCCAAATTTCTTAGCATAGACAAGTAAGTGTCTCCAGTGCAGCTTCTATTTGGTGAAACATCTCCATAAATATTCATCAATTCTCAGAGTCTTGTTTTCTGCCAATACCTCCAGTGCAGCTTTGACTTCTTCCTTCAGTACCATTGGTCCTTGATCATATGCCACCTCCTGAAAGAGATGAACATCAACTAATTCTTTTTGGTATAGTGACTCTGTGTATTCCTTCTATCTTCTTCTCTTTTTTTTTAAATTTATTTATTTTTATTTGCGTGAAGATTTACAGAGCAAATTCACTTTCCATACAGCAGCTCAAATATACTTTGTCTCATGTCATTGACCCCAGTTTACCACAATGCAACAACTCCCCTCCCACTTCCTCCCTATAGTTACCTCTTCCCAGTGACCATCCCTCCATACTCTCCTGTGCCCTGAGCTGTCTCCCTGTGCATAAGCAGCCATTCCTTCTCCCATTATTGTTCTCTCTAGGGCGTGT
>NW_006921597.1:24471703-24497772 GCF_000298275.1 Orycteropus afer afer | reverse complement strand
CTGTCTCTTTAAATATCCAAAATAGTCAAGCTGCTTTTTAAACCTAGAAAATGGCGGCATCCTCCGGACCGGCAAAAGTCCACAACTTAGCCCACCTTTCTCTTCACCTTCTCCGTTTGTTCCCCAGCCACCGTGCACAGTCTTTCGTGCAGTCCCTGGCTCGTAGGGTGATTTTTGGATTAATTCTTAGGTCCTACCACCACTAGGGAATCTCCAAGCCATGTCATCTGTGCCGTCAGGGTCACTCAGTCTGCTGCCAGACCGCAGCTCCGTGTGTCTCCTTTTTTGGTATTTTCATGCAAATTCTTCTGCTAGTTGGGGTTAGTCCACTTTTGTATCCTTCCCTTCAAGGCTCAGGGCTCCAAAATTATCTTCTGTGTCTGTGTTAATTGGTTTCCCTTTTCTTTTTTGAAGAGCCTCTGTGCAGTCCTTGTGCCTAGTCTGCCATCTTGCCAGAACTCCCTTCTATATTCTTTTGATGCATCCTGCATAATTCAATATTTTCCCCATGGAAACTTTCGATATTACAACTCAAGGCTTGAATTTTTTTTTCCATTCCTTCAGCTTGAGAAACACTGAGTGTGTTATTACCTTTTGTATTCTAACTCCAGGTCTTTGTACATTTCATTATAATAACTGACTTTGTCTTCTGGAGCTGATTTCAAAGAGCAGCACAAGAAGACTCCAGGCTTTAGTCCCATTATAATAAAATATTTTGCCACCCTTGCTTCTGAGGAGCATTATGGCTGTATTTCTTCCAAGACATATTTGTTTGTTCTTCTGGAAGTCCATGATATAGTCAATATTCCTCTCCAACACTATAATTCATATGCATAATTCTTCTTCAATCTTCCTTATTCTTCCTCCAGATTTCACCTGCATGTGAGGCAGTTAAAAATACAGTTGCTTGGATCAGGAACATCTTAATTTTGAAAGTGACACCTGGCTTTTTTAACACTTTAAAGAGGTCTGTTGCAGCACATTTGTCCAATGAACTAAGTCATTTGATTTTTTTACTTCTGCTTCCTGGATATTCATTGGGGATCCAACTAAAATTAACTCCTTGAAAACTTCAGTATTTTCTCCATTTATCATAATGCTGCTTATTGGTCCAGTTTAGAGGATGCTTATCTTATGTTGAGGTGTAATCCATACTGGAGGCTGTAGTCTTTTTTTTTTTTTTTCCCAATTGTGATTTGGGTGACATTTTCCAGACCAAATTTGTTTTCCATTTAATAGTTCATATACATTTTGTTTAATGACATTGATTGCAATTCCCATAATGTAACAGCTCTTTTTCTACTCCCTCCCTCTTGTTACTTTTTTCTTGTGTCCTTTCTTATGCATTCCTCCCTTCTCTGAGCTATCACCCTGTGTAAGCACTGCCCTTCTGAGCTCTCATCATTGATTTTTCTAAGGAGTGTATCTACTTAGTGTAAATGTTCACCTTATATGCCTGTGTATTGTTTGGCTGGAAGCCATGGGAGTTAATTCAATTCCAAGCCCAAAGGATGACTAGAGGCCATAGTCTCAGGATTTCATCAATTTCTAACAGACCAGTAAGCCTGATAATTTTTATGATTTTCAATGTTGTTTCACATTTTTTTTTTCCACTCTATCGAAGACCTCCTACACTGATCCCTTTCTGAGTGGTTGGCAGTGGTAGCTGGGAACCATCCAGTTCTTCTGGTCTCAGGGTCATGTAGGTTGAGGTTTCATGGTCTAATAGTCCCTTGGATGAATTGTTTCTATGTGTCTTTGGATTTCTTCATTCTTCTTTCCTCCACATGAGGAAAGACCAATTGTTGCATCTTAGATGGACACTTTCAAGTTTTTAAGACCCAAGTCTCTACTTACCAAAATAGGATTTAGAACATTGATTTTGTGTAATATGTTATACCAATTGAACTTGAAGTTCCCTTTGACCGTGGTCTGGAGTCCAAGGGCCCAGTGACTCATTCTCTCAGGGTGTTTGGCTGTGGCTAAGAAATTGTCATAACCTCCTTTAGTTCTTTCATATATATGGACCATATAAATACATATGTAGAAGTATCAACTGCCAAACTAATATATGGTCATGTGTATATTCCCTTTTTCCAACACATACCTGATCACTTAGCCTGTCTACCTATGTATCCATCCATAGATCAACATTTGTTATTGCTGATAATGCAGTATTGTATATGTAAAAGTGTTTACCTTTGCTGTCCGTACCTCCTGTGCACCTATTTGTATCCTCCTTTTCCTTAGTATTATTGTGTTGGTCACTCACTTGTGGTATATTGCTTTTATCTTCATCCAAATAAATACTTAGAAGGCTGCAGTTTTTGATCTTCGTTAGTATGTGCTTCAAGTCTTCTTCATTTTCACCAAGCAAGGTTGTGTCATCTGCTTATTGCAAATTGTTAATGAGACTTCCTCGAATCCTGATGCTGTGTTCTTCTTCATATAGTCCAGCTTCTTGGATTATTTGCTCAGCATACTGATTGAATAAGTATGGCAAAAGGCTACAACCCTGATGCACACTCCTCCTTATTTTAAACCATGGAGTATCCCTTTGTTCTTTTGGTCTATGTACAAGTTCTGCATGAGCACAAAGTTTCCTGATATTCATGTTCTTCACAATGTTATCCATAAATTTTATGATCCACAGAATCCAATGCCCTTGCATAGTCAATAAAACAGAGGTAAACATCTTTCTGTTATTTTTTGCTTTCAGCCAACATCTATCTGATATTAGCCATATTATTCCAAGTTCCATATTGTCTTGTGAATCTGACTCACATTTCCATCAGCTCCTTGTTGATGTACTGCTGCAACCATTTTTGAATTATCGTCAGCATGATTCTGTTGTTGTTGTTGTTATGTGCCGTCGAGTCGGCCCCGACTCATAGCGACCCCTTCTTGGGTTTCCGAGGCAGTATCACTACGGAAGTAGGATTGCCCAACCTTCCTTCCGAGGAGTGGCTGGTGGGTTTGAACCGCCAGCCGTCTGGTTAGCAGGCAAGTGTCTTAGCCACTATGCTACCAGAGCTCCCCAGCATGATTCTACTTACATATAATATTAATGATATCATATTGGATCACCTTTCTTTGAAAAGGGCATGCATGTGGATGAAGTAGAAAATATAAATGATGAAGGAAAAGAGCACATATAGTAAATGATCCATATAAACTATTTCAATTTTAATATAAAATAAGGATTAAAGATAGACTTTCACACAAGATATCTTAAGCATTAAATAATATTTTAGGATTAATAAGAAGTATTGAGGAGCAGTAACATGCAATTGGGAAATCTATTACATGGAAAACAATCATCTGGAATGATGTGGTGAATATAGAATAAACTGCTGAGGTCAACAAAACCTAATAAGAGAGAGCCAGAAATTATGAATAGAGAAAGAAAAAACAAGTATAGGAAGAATCAGTAAAGAGTTTTTTGCTTCTTCTTCTTTTTTATTTTTAACGAGTAGTGTGAAAGTAGACAGAAACATTGTAGCAATCTCACCAGGTGTCTTAAATCAAGACAGCACAGCTCATTTACACTGTACCTACATTGCCCTGACAAATGGATTTCCTTTTTACAGTAATAATAGGTATGATAATTATAGTAGGAAATAGTCTAAGATGTCTCCCAAGATTTTTGCTCCCGGGTATACATACTTTTTATGGTTCCCTTTCCTTGAGCGTGGGAAGGATCTTGATTACTGTTGGATATCACTCACATATTATTTTATGCGTGTGGAAAAAGGAATTTTGAAGATAAAGTGAAGGTCTCTGATCAGTGAACTTTGAGTTAATCAAAAAGGAGATTATTCTGAGTGGGCTGCACATAATCAACTGAGTCTTTGAAAGAGAGAGGAAGCAGAAATAGAGTCTCTCCTTCTGTCCTGGAAGAAGAAAACTGCCACGTTTTGGATGGGACCACATGGCAAGTGATAGTGAGAAAGCTTTAAGAGACAAGAGACTACTACCAATAGATGATCCATAGCGTAGTAAGGAATTCAGTTTTACAACTACAAGAAATTGAATTCTGCCAATAATCACTGAGCTTAGTGAAGAAAGGACTCTGAGCATCAGATAAAATCAAAATCCCAGATGGCAACTTAATTTCAGTCATGTAAGATCTTAACCAGAGAATCAACTGAAGATCTGCTACGATTTTTACTTACTAAAGAGTGAGAAAGAAGCCCTAGTGACACACTGATTAAACACTCAGCCACAACCAAAAGGTTGATGGTTCAAACCCACCAGCCACTCCATGGGAGGAAGATGTGGCAGTCTACTTCCATAATAATTGCAGCCTAGGAAACCCTGTGGAGCAGTTTTACTATAGAGTCACTATGAGTTAGAATCAGCAATGGGTCAAAGTGTGAGATCTTAATTTCTTTTGTTTAAACTGCTACGTTTGTGGTAATTTGTTTTACATCAATAGAAAACAAATGTAATAATAAAGAACACATAATTTAAATATAGTAATACATAATTAGAGTGTACCTTTATCTCTTCTTTGGGAGCTCTGGTGGCATGGTGCCTAAGTCATGCATTTGACTGCTAACCAGAAGGCTGGAGGTTCAAATCCACCAGCCACTCCTCGGAAGGAAAGTTGGGCAATCTATTGCCATAGTGATACCACCTCGGAAACCCAAGGAGGGTTGGCTATGAGTCAGATCTGACTTGATGGCAGTGAGATTTTTTTTTAATCTCTTCTTTAGAAAATGACACAAATAAAAATTTAGCAAGTAGTAGTGTCACAGGTAAATTCATGAAGAGAAAGAACTTTACTTTTATGTGCAAAAGTTTCATCTGTACACCCATTAGAACATCCAAGCACAGGTTGAGCTCTGTGTCTCTCACTGTCCCTGGGAAAGTCTGTGTAGATGAAGCATTTTATATTTGCATATGTCTATCATTTTGCTTAATCTACTCATCAACATTCTTACCTAAAAGGTAACAATGTTCATTCTTGGAACATTGTGTATAGTGGTTTGGTGAGCACTATCCAGATGGTTATTTTTAATGCTCTCCTTCTTTTGCTATTTTCCAGAAAATTCGAGGGTAGGGCAGAGTAACAATAAAATGGATAGTCACATAAACATATATCACTGTGAAAATAAGTATAAAATGTCTAATAAGATAATAGATATCTCTATTAGAATATTATATTAAGAATGCCCTCTCTCTCATGGTTTGATTACCATTCATCTGCTGTCTAGGCATTCATCAAAACGTTTATATAATATTATTCATGGGTTTCTGATGGAGACTTCCTTCTTTGACAAGAGGTGGTGAGAATTTAAGGAAGTATTTCTTTTTGTCAATGATAAATCTAATATATTCTTTAAAAGGGAACCAATTTGAATATATATGGAATAGAGAAAAAGTGTTGGGAAATTTTGAGGTAAAATATAGCTATAATTTAAGATTTATTAATTAAATTATGGGCTTTCTGCTTGTCTAATATCTTACAACTACTTTATAAACTTATAGTGTCTAATTTGTCTCTGGTAACATAGTGCCTAAGACACTTGACTGCTAACTAGAAGGCTGGTGGTTCAAATCCACCAGCCACTCCTCAGAAGGAAGGTTGGGCAATCTACTTCCATAGAGATATCGCCTCGGAAACCCAAGGAGGGGTAGCTGTGAGTTGGGTACAACTCGATGGCACATAACAACAATAACAATAACAAAAATTCATCTCAAGCACAGCCTCTTGTCTCTCACCAGATCACCCTAAGACCATGGTCTTGGAGTCAGAGTTCTTGTACTCAGATCCTGGATACATTATGTCCTTGTTTTGTAGCACTGACTGAGTTTTTTTTTTTTGTTTGTTTTAACCTCTATGCTATTAGCATTTAGGTCTTAGGGTGTTGTGAGAGTGAGACAGAGGTATAGATAAATAGACAGAAATAAATTTGGTCAAGAACTGACATCTAGTAAACATGATATCTAGAAAGAATAAAGTATGTATATTTCAACTATACATTCTTCTGTGGAACTGGGGAAAGAGCCATCATCTTGGGAAATTCAGATTCCACTGACAGATGAATCTGAACAAAAATTCAATTTATAACCTGAACTTCAGAAACCTTTACTCTGAATCAGTCAGACACAGAAGCATTATGTCTCCAGGAATAGTGTTATTTCAGAACTAAAAACAAACAAATAAAAAACCAAACCCACTGCCACTGAGTCGATTCCAACTCATTGTGACCCCCCATTGGGTTTCCGAGATGGTAAATCTTCATGGAAGTGGATTGAAAAGTCTGATTATTTCCTCATCCCAAACATCTACTTACATGATAAATGTCTATATGTACCCTTGGGAAAGAGCTGGAGAAAGCTGTGTACATTTTTTGGTTTTGTAACAGGGTTCTTCCTCAAAGAGATGAGCTGTCTCTTCATTCAAAAGGTTGCAGGTCTGTGGACTGGTTCAAATCTGGGAACTATGATTTCAGTCAAACTTGTGCTGAGTAGCTGTATAGATTTTCCACTTATACAAATCCAATAAGCCTTTAATATACTTGTGGTAGTTAAAGTTGTGTGTCAACTTGGTTGAGTCATGGTTTTTAGTGGCTTGGCAGTTGGGTGTGCTTATTCTCCATGATGATATTGGAGGTGGTGTAATCAACCCCATCGTGGAATTCATTGTGACACATTAATCAGTGGAGTGTGGCTTTTTTTCTAGTGTATATGAATAAGTGTGGGGAAAGGTCTCTAGATTTTTGGCACATCTGGATCCTGCATTTTGCTGAGTCTTCATCTCCAGTTCCTGGACTTGAACCAGTGGACTGCTGTGTTGCCTGCCAATCTTGAGATTGTGCCATTTTACCTTCTGAAATTGGGTTCATCAGCCTCAGAAGGCTGCAGCTACTTGAGGTAGGAGGCTCCAGTTCTAGTGGGCCTGGAACAAAGGTAGAGCTGAAGCCAAGGTTGAGGGACTTTCATCTAGCCCCTAGAGTCAGCACTCTGAATTTGGATTCCTAGCTTCCTAAAATGTAAAAGAATAAATTCTTGTTTGATATAGCCATCCACTTGTGATATTTCTCTTATAGCAGCACTAGAGAACTCAGACAATATTGTTTCTGTATTTCAATTATAGGGAGTTATGATAAATTTAAAAGAAGCCCTAGTGGTGTGATGGTTTAGTACTTGGCTCCTAACTGGAAGGCCAGCAGTTCAAATCTACTCCTCAGGAAAAAAGACTTGATTATATTTTCCCATAAAGAATACCAAAAAATTTACTGCTGTTGAGTTGGATCCAATTCATAGCGGCCCCTTCTTGGGTTTCCAAGGCAGTATCACTATGGAAATAGATTGCCCAATCTTCATTCCAAGGGGTGACTGGTTGGTTTGATCTGCCAGCCTTCTGATTAGCAGTCAAATGTCTTAGGCACTATACTACCAGCGCTCCTCCCATAAAGATTACAGCCTATCAAACTCTTTGGATTAGTTCTATATGGGGTACCTGGCAACAGTACCTAACAACAACAACAACATGATCAATTAGCAGATCAAGCCATTCCAATCACTTCTCAGCTCTGCTACCCATTACAATAACGATGATGTCACCTGGCCCCTGACATCATGGGATCTCATCAGCCATATTATATTCAATAATCCCAGTTGATGGTAGCATTTCTGTTATTGTTTGTGTACTGAGAAGATCTACACAGAGCTCTTTAAGAATTCTGGAAACTCACATCCCTAAAAAGATTATTTCTCATAGTCTTGGTAAAAGGAATTTTTTCTGAACCTCTAGGAGAGCATGAAATAACAAACAAACAAAAAGCACTACCAGTTGCCATCAAATCTATTTTATTTGTGACAACCCATTTTGTATGAAAGTAGAATTGTGGACAATAGAGTTCTCAGTGACTGATTTTTTGGAAGTAGATCATCCAACTTTCTTTCTAAGTGCCTCTAGGTGGACTCAAGTCACCAAACTTTTGGTTATTAGCAGATCATGATAAACGTTTGCACCACCCTGAGACTCCAAATTCACTTTGTTGTTGTTGTTATTTGCCGTCGAGTATGCCCCGACTCATAGTGACCCCTCCTTGGTTTTCCAAGACAGTATCACTATGGAAGTAGGATTGCCCAACCTTCCTTCCGAGGAGTGGCTGGTGGGTTTGAACCGCCAGCCTAGCATTACTATATTCCTAAGGTATTTGACAGGAGCTGTGGTAGCATAGTGCCTAAGGCACTTGACTGCTAACCAGAAGGCCGGCAGTTCAAACCCACCAGCCACTCCTCGAAGGCCGATGGGGCAATCTACTTCCATAGTGATATTGCCTCGGAAACCAAGGAGGGGTCGCTGTGAGTCGGGTCCGACTCGACGGCATATAACAACAACAACAGCAAGGAATTTGATACATTCTCCATATCAAGAAAATGTTGGTATTTTAACTTCATTTAGTATAGGCTAATTAGGGTTTAGATTTTAATCTACCAAGCAAATAATTTATTAGAGCCTCTTCTGTCACTTGAGAATTAAAATTGAATCTAGAGTCTCTGTTCGAGTATGTCCATTCCAACAATTTCAACTCTAATATTATCTTCATTTCTACATGAGTCAGCATTGGTAAGTTCCCATTCCCATACACATTCCAGTTTTCTGACAATAGAAGTAGATAAAATTTGCAATTGTTTTAGTAGGCCACACTTCTTATTTTATTCACAGGGATTAGAGTGTGGTTATAGATACAGAAACAATGAGAGGTGTTGGAGGATGTCCTGAAGAGCATCAGTAGTCCCCTAAAATTCAATTACTTTAGTAAAGAGATACCGTGGAAGGTTCTTGAGTCAGGAAGAAATTAACTTTTTCAAACAGGGGAGGAAAGACTGAGTTCACTGGCAAAGGGGACTCAGAAAAATTGAGGCATCACATTTCCCAGTGTCATTAGAATTTATCCCGTATAATCTCATCCAAACATTCAGGGTCTAACTTCTTTCCAATAAAGTCCTACCGTTAATATGAAACCCTCTAAGGTTGTAAATTTAATTGCTTTTTGATTCAGTCACCAATAGGATTAAATTTTTGCTTGGGTTTTGAGAAAACTTTGCCCCATGGCTACTAGAGACAGAGGTTTATTTTAAAGCAGACATTGAAGCTTTCTCCTTTCTTATCCTTGAACTGGAAAGTTAAAACTCTGAACTCATTATTTACTTTCCACAAGTCCTCCAGCACACTAAGAAGCAACTAACCAAACCATTACACTGCTTATTTTTACTTAACATATTCTGTGGCAGACATTACTTTGTCCTCCAAAATCTTTCCTTCTATAAGCCTTAGATTACAAGTATCTATAGGTGATATTTTAAGTAACAATTTTGTCAGGGACTGTTGTTATGGGGAGCTCTGTTGGTGTAGTGCCTAAGGCATCTGACTGCTAAGCAGAAGGCCGGGAGTTCAAACCCACAAGCCACTCCTTGGATAGAAGATTGGGCAACCTACTTCTGTAGTGATACAGCCTTGGAAACCCAAGGAAGGGTCACTTTGAGTTGGATCCAACTTGATGACAGTGAGTTTGGTTTGGTTTTGTTGTTGTTAGGTGCTATTGAGAGGGCTCTGACTCATAGCAACTTCATGTCTGACAGAGTAAAGCATTGTCTGGTTTTGTGCCATTCTTAAAATTGTAGTTATGTGTGGGCCCATTATTATAATGTCAATCCATCTCATTAAAGATCTTCCTTTTTGTCAATGACCCTTTACTTTACCAAGAATGATGTTCTTCTCCAAGGATTGGTCCCTGTCATTCCATGTTTCAATTATTAGTAGATGTTTACAGCTGTGATGTCTCATTTTAATCACATCACATGATTAAATGTCTTAATAGGTTTACTCCATCCACATCATTAAGGTCGACTACTTTGAGGAGGTAGCTCTTCCCCAGTCATATTGTAGTGTCTTCCAACCTGGAGGACTCATCTTCCACCATTATATCAGACAATGTTTTGTTGTTATCCTTGAGGTTTTTATTGCATAGATTTTTTTCCCCCTAGAAGTAATCTGCCAGGTCCTTCTTCCTGGTCTCTCTTATTCTGAAGCTCCACAGAAACATGTCCACCATGAGTAACCCTGCTGGTATTTGAAATACTGGTGGCATACATAGGTTTTAGCATCACAGCAACATGCAAGACATCACAGTAAGACAAACTGGAAGATAGATTGTCATGGGCTAATGTGGTCTACATTACCACTCTCCACTGGATCATTAATATCCTGAAATATAGTTAAATCAAAGAGCCAGTTCCAGATAACCAAGAGCCATTTCAGAGAATCCTTTCATAAGATTCTGTTCCCTGGAATTCTTCATGGTATCATTTAAGTTTCAGTCAATGAAGCATAAGCACTCTGAATAATATGATAAAGGAATAATACAGGAAATATATCATATGCTAGTGTGGGTACTATGGAGACGTGTTGACTATGTGTCTGATACAGCTATAGCCTGTAGTTGCTATAGCTCAGGAGGGCCATAGTCAAGGAGAGTTCAAGAAGTAGGGGAGGGCAAAAACAACTGGAAACCTTGAGGACCATCTAGAGCACTTTTTTGTTACTCATTGCTTCTCATCTTGACAATGCAATATTGTGCCAAGAGTTGATGTTCTTTACCTAGCCCAATAATTTGAAAAAATGAAGGTGGGAATCCAATGGAACTTGAACTTTCTGAAGACCTCACTGCTGATCCACACCATTTTCTGTTAGATAGAAGGATACTGCTAATGCATGTAAGCAATAGTGATGCTCACCTCCTACCATGACCTTCAGAGAATAATGGCTGCTGCTTCACTTTTGCCTTAAAAATCTCACACAGATCTCACCTGTGTCCAAATCTAACCTGAAAATGAAACTCTGGGAAATGTGATTTCTACTTAACTAAGTTTTATATTGTATACAACAAACAGAACTGGTATTTATATTGTATACAACAAACAGAATTCTGTCATTAGCTTAAGTGACAGAATTCAACAACTCTTGAATGATTTCTGAAATTAATTTTATTCCATTCTGCTTATTCTACTTTTGCCCATCCTTTCAGACCTCAGGTCATTTGTTGAGATCTATAGTGCATTTTGACTTGTGGCTTGGAACTCATAGAAATTCATAAAGTGTGCTGTTCTTTCTCTAGGTTGGTGTCCATAGAGTCTATTGCATAGAGTGTTTGTACATAAGAGAACTCAAATGCATAGAAATTGTGTAAAAAAAAAAAAAAAAAAAGGAAAAAGAACAGAAATGGAACTATAAATAGAAATGTAGACCATACAATTTATATGAAATTTTATTGATAGAAATTAAGGTCTAAGATTAGTACTTCTCATCACTAACGCCTTAGAAAAAAACTTCTTGAAATAGAAAATACACATGATTAAATTATATTTGACATAAAAAATTTACACGTAAGAATTTGGTATCCTGTTTTTATTTGAATACATATAAGCACACAAAACATGTAGCAATCTACATTATTTCCCTTTCATATTATCTAACATAAAGGTTAACCATTATAGGAAGTCATGTCTTGTTCTAAATGTTATCAGTCCTTTCTGTCATTAGTACATATCCACTATGCTGAATGAATCCATTAAAACCAAGAGGTATGATATTGCTGACTCCAAAATGCTAATTAATTTTTTATGGACTATCCATCTATCCATTTAAAACATCTGTTATGCTAGTTTAATGGGTTTAAATCATGTGTGTATTTCAACTTTTGTTCAACTTGATTCAATCTGTGTGATGAATAAACAGGTAGGTATTACTGAAGAACTGACGAATGTACTGAAATAATATATCCCTTCAGATAAGTTGTCAACAAATTCTGGGTTATTATTCCTGATATATGTTTGGAAACTTTAGTCGGAATCTTTCTAATAATTGTAATAAACCTCCTTTTTTATATCTGATGAGTCATCAACTTTTTTTTTCAAAGAAATATACAAATAAAATTATAAAGAACATCCTACCAAAATGTTCATTTTCAAGTATTTTTTTTTTTTAAATAAAATATTTCCCAAAAAGACTCTATCATCCATCTCTTTATTTCCATTAAAGACTTTCTGTTTCATTTTAGGTTCTTTTTCTCCTCCATTTACTCACTTTCACTCACTCTTTCTTCTGTTTGCTTATTTCATTTCTGTATTCAGTTGTCAGTACTCACTATGAATTACTTTGACTGTAAGCATTATTATTCAACTTAGGAAGAAAATAACTCTCCATTTTATGTTCTCCATTCCATTGCATATATTTGTATAATAGGCTCTATGACAATTTATTTCTCTTACTTCTTTATGTTTCTGTCACCTCTTACTACCCCAGAAGCACCTCAAGGGAAGAGACTGTGTTTTACTTTAAATCCCTAATGTCAAGCATAGTAGCAGTTAGTGAGTATTTATTTGACTGAAGGATGGTTGAGTGGATAAGTGACTAATAAAATCAAAGTCCCCTAGGAATCAGAGACTTCTCAATGCAGAAGGAGTGGTATCATTACAGATATATTTAGGAGTCCAAAGCATAGGTAAAGTGATTCTTGTACAAGGATCAGTAGTAAATTGCAACAGAACAATAGTTCTGTATGATTGGTCTTTAGTGCCCTTGTACTATTGTAACTGATCATACATTTTGTGAGTATGAGGCAGAGGAAAGCAATCAGCTTAGATGAGCACATTTTAGTAGGGTTAACTTAATATCTGTCTCTTTCAGCTCTTCCTTTCTGTTCACTGGGAATGAGAAATCTTCACTATGAATTAAGAAAAAAATCATATGAAAGGTTAAGAATCACCTGCCCTGTGCTTTAAAAAGACTATAAGTTGAAATATAAATAAAATATCCATGAGCCCAATTTTACAATGCATTTCCCATGGCTCATTAACCAGCAGCTACTCTGTAGGGTGACGTATTTTTACATCAAAGTGGGAAGGGTGGACTTCTGTACACACAGTACTCTCTGATCTCTCCAGGCTCCTGGCAAGACCTCGGGCATACATAGTAAGACTATATGAATGATTGTCTTTCTGTATTACTTCCTGGAACAGCTGTGACTGCAAGTCTCAGGCCATTTTCCTCTTCTTTCTTTTTATATCAATACTTGGGTAAGTTGAGAAATATATTAAGAAGGGCTTCTTTTCTTCATTAACTCATCAATATTATAAGAGCAATCTCATCTTCAGAGACGGGCATCATAGCAAACAATGTTTCTTAGATTTGTTAATTTAATTTAATTTTTTTATTTATACTGGTGACTCCTGTGTATCACTTGAAAGGCTTATGGACTCTGTCATGCTTGTACCCCCTAGAGACGGAGCAAGCAAATCAAGAACTTATCCATCTTTTGTTAACGTAAAGGAACATCTACAATCAAAATTGACTTGAGAAGAGAATGAATACTCCAAAGAGGAACTTTAGCTTTAAAAAGTACAAAGCAGGAATTAAATTCCAGTTTTCTAGTTTAAAACAGGCATTGTAATTGGCAAAGCTACCCTTTTCACAAGAAATAGGAGAAAAATTTTTGAATATTATGAGTGAGGCACACATAACAAAACTTAAAAAATAAAATACAAGATAGAGAATCACGATATGATTCTAAGCCCAATCATCCTCAATAATTTTCATGTGTATATATTCTCTTTTATGCTACTTGATTTCATAATCATCTCAGTACTAGGAACATGTGAATAAGTGATTTAATACAGGCTTTCATGCTCAGTCTTCACATTGTTTCTGTGGGTAAAAGCCTCAAACATGCAGTTCTTTTGGTACAAAGCCTATGTGGACAAAGACTAAGGTAGATCTATTTTAAGAGGAATTCTAGTCTACAGGGAATGAGCTACACTGAAGTTACTATGCGTTTTTAATTAAAAATAATTTTCAAATTTTTATGATATCCCTAGGGTGCTATAAAACCAGGGTTTGTAATCACCAAGATAGACAGTTTACCATATGGTTTCACATAGTATTATGGCTTTGCAAGTAACAATTTTAACTTTAATAATATGCTTGTCAAATATGCTGGAAGGGCACTATATGCTTTATCAGGTTTAAAGAAAGGAAAAAGATGATAATTCAACATTTTTACAAATCTGTATTTGCTTCTTCTAATCCCTGATCCTCATTAATGGAATGCCTTGGGGGACACTTAAGTGCAACCGAGCATCAGTTGTAAATGCATTATGACTTTATTTTCTTCCCGGAAAATAGAGTCTGGATCCATTTCCATCCTTATAAATTATAAACTGCCATTGCCCGCTGCTGAGGTTTTAACTGCAGAGTTCTCGGCTTGTCAGGTATTAATAATGGCTCTGCCTGTCTGCCCTTCAGCTGAGACATTAAACTGAGGTCTCCTCTGCTTGCCTCTAGTGGCTGCTCAAGTGGAGTTAAAGATCACATCAGGCTTTCCTGAAAGAGTATGAGGCAACCTCAGAGCCTTGACCTTCATTTTCAAAACATATAATATACATGTAAGTTATTACTTCATATCTCATGCTACCACCTTGATTTTCATGAGCTGTGGAAACCTTAGAAAACAAACAATGATTTTAAAATTTCACTTAAGGGTATACTGAAATGAGGAGACATAGTGTAACCTCTATTCACTCTATTTTTCCCTGCTATAAAGGAGATAGATATATCTGTAACTTCACGAGAACAACTTTTCTAATATAGATAAATTTTAATTATCTGAAAAATGTCTTTCAATAATCCATTGCCTGATTAACATAGGATAATTCAGGAAGCAGATACAGAAACTCTAAATAGTAGGAGACCAGAGTATATTTTATACACCAGTTTAGATTGGATACTTAGAAGTAGGTAGAATGATCCAAGAGGCATTAAGAATTTTTCAACTGAATTTTGATATGTATATACTACTTGAAACAAGAAAATGTACTAATTACATTTATTACATTATGTTGCTTTTTCCAGTATGCAAGCAACTGGAATATAAAATGTGCATTTAAAAATTGGGATGGAAGAGGAATTACTGACATAACTCAAAGTGTAACCATGTGGACTATGAGAAGAGAATCACACCTTACAAGAATATATATATTTATTTTTTGGCACTTGACTACTAGAACTGACACGAAATAGAAAACCAAAAGTGATCAACAACTATGTGAATTTGCAGTTAATGTCAGTTGTCGTAAAGTCAATTCCTAGTTACGCCGATTCATGTGTGTCAGAGTGGAACTGTGCCCCATAGGGTTTTCAGTAGTTGATTTTTTCACAAGCAGATTGCCAGACATTTCAGGTAACAGTCATAGACAGATATGTTGAAAGCAGGTTCTTCCCATTTCATTCTATTTTGCCCAGTATCTAACAAAGTACCTGCCACATATTGATACTCAAGGAATGTTAAATACACTTAGGGATGAATGAAGTATAAAGACTTCATTTACAAAAGAACACAGCCATGTTATAAAAGAGGGCTCTTTTAATTAAATAAAGTTCCAAAGATTAAGATTCATAAAAGCAAAAAAGATACATGTATCTAAATATCCATTACCTCAGTAAAGAGATACCATCAGACTGTTTGAGATACCTCAGGAGAAAACTCTGAATCTACCTCAACAATTATAGAGCACATCTTTTGGGTATCTGTAATAGGAGTAAGATCACTTTTTGGTCATTCATACCAAATATTCTCTGATTGCATTGCCACCTAGTACAGCAAGATATAAAATACGTTGTTTTCAATTTTATAGAACAACACATTTCAGAAACCATTGAAGGAAAGTTTATGCTTTAAAAATTTCTTCCTTGTTAACACCACTCTCCATACTATGACTCCATAAAGATGACAAGCAGTTTGAAATTTCTCACTCCTGCAGTCTTCTAGGCCACTTCATTAAACTCTATTATATCACCACCATTCATGAAGTGTCATCGGAACACTGGACTTGAAATGAATACAAAGATAGTTGAAATCATCCAAAGACAATAGACACAGGAGGATGAGAGGAAGACTTAATTAAAAGCAATCATCTATAGTTTTCTCTAGGTATGTGTAGTAATAGTTGATTTAGAAACCATGAATCAGATTTAATTCTTTCAGCTCTTGTGTTAAGATTATGTAATCACATGTGCAATAGCATGTGTTCTGGTCTTGAAACACCAAATTTAGGTGACTATAAGCTGGGTTTCTGAGGCAGTATCATTACGGAGGTAGATTGCCCAACCTTCCTTCCGAGGAGTGGCTGATGGGTGTGAACTGCCAGCTTTCTTGTTAGCAGTCAAATGCCTTAGGCCCTATGCCACCAGAGCTCCTATATGCTGAAAGAAGGACATACTTACCAACATGTTTAGAATGATTTCCTGAAGGAGAAGAAGTTGGAGAAGAATATGGAAGGACTACCTCTGAAAAACTTGGGCTAAGCTTCTACAATTGAAATGATAATATTGACACCCAAGTAGCTATTCCCAGTACATCATAGCTCTTCATAAAACTCTGTTAACTATTCAAGGTGACAGGCCGAAAAAAAGCTGTAAGAAATTAAGACAGAAAAAGGTGGAAGGAAGGGAACTTCTATACAAATACAATTTAAGTATAATTATCAGGGCAAAATATTTTACTGTAAATATTTCATACTGAGTCAGATATTTCCAATATATGATCTCCTACCTGAAAATAAGGAGGAGCTTTGGTGGCACAGGAGCTCTGGTAGCACAGTGCCTAAGGCACTTGACTGCTAACCGGAAGGCTGCGGGTTCAAACCCCCCAGCCACTCCTCCAAAGGAAGGTTGGGCAATCTACTTCCGTAGTGATACTGCTTCGGAAACCCAAGGAGGGGTTGCTGTGAGTCGGGTCTGCTCCATGGTACATAACAACAACAACAACAACAACGGTGGCACAGTGGTTAAGCACTTGGCTGTTAAGCAAAAATCAGAGGTTGGAACCTACCATCTACTCTGCGGGAGGAAGTTGTGGCAATCTGCTTCCATAAATATTATAACCTTGTTAACCCTATGGAGCACTTCTATTCCATCCTATATGTTCTTGTTGTTCTTATGTGCCATCGAGTAATGTACAGCCACTGTTGTAGAGTCTGATCTGACCCATAACGACCCCTCCTTGGGTTTCTGAGGCAGTATCACTATGGAAATAGATTGCCCCATCTTCCTTCTGAAGAATGGCTGGTGGGTTTGAACCTCTAGCCTTCTGGTTAGCAGTCAAGTGCCTTAGGCACTACGCTAACAGGGAATTCATATTGACAGCAATGAGTTTTTGTTTTTTTTACATGGAAATTAATTAAGAATATTTGAAAGATGCATAAATGACTAAGGCATTTGACTGCTGACCGGAAGGCTGGCGGTTCAAACCCACCAGCCACTCCTTGGAAGGAAAGTTGGGCGATCTACTTCCTTAGTGACACTGCCTCAAAAACCCAAGCAGGGGTTGCTATGAGGCAGATCCGACTCGATGGCAGTGAGTTTCGTTTGGTTTTAGTTTGGAAGAAAAATGTGTTAACGATAACTTAAGAGACTGAATAATGAAAAATTTCAAAAATTACTTAATTCAGGATCAGTCTGAAAATGCCACCATCAATCAGTCAATCCAATCATCATGTTAAAAGAAAGAATCAATTAAATTTCTTAAAAAATAATTTAAAGTAAAATCAATTACTTGATCTTATGTAGTACAATGTATCAGTGAATTAATTAAATGTCCTGTTTCCCGGTTTGCAAAGATTTAGAGAAATGTTGCAGAAATGTGGCTTTATCAGTACTATGTATAACTACAAAATATACACTAATATGGAGAAAATCACCCTATAATTATATGGGAATACGGCAATTGTGGTGATATCAAGTTAATTAAGAAAGAAATCAGGAGCATAGTATCTTTCCCAGAACACCACCATTATAACAGATGACAAATAAGATGTTAGCCACTTCTGAACTCTCTTTGAATATATGATAGTAAATGTAATAGCTAGTGTGTATTGATTGATTACAAATGCACTGTCTCACTTAATCTTTACAAGAGATTAAGACACAGAGAAATCACTCATCTTACTGTAAATCAAGAATCTAGTAATGAGTAGAACATGGTCTTGAACTCAGGCATCTGATGCACAATTCTGTGCTCTGAGTTTTCATTCTGTCTTGCATGAGATTGCTCTGAAAAACAAGTATAGATGTATAAACAATTTGAAATAAATTTAACTCAAGTTCCTTACTGACTCAAAGCGATATGGCTACTATTCAAATAATGCAATTTTCATATTTTTCAGGTTGGTGGTTCAAGCCACCAGCTTCTCTTTGGGAGGAAGATGAGGCAATCTACTTCCATCATGATTTACAGCCTTGGAAACACAATGAGAAACCCAATGATGGTCACTATAAGTGGGAATCAAATCAATGGCAGTGTTTTTTTTTTTTTGTCTTCTTTTTTCCTGGAAATTTTGAAATTTATATATTTAACATAGGTATTAAATATTTAAATTTTTAGTGGTTGAGGATATTTGGAATGATGCTTCAAACATGGAAACGTTAGTAAATCATTTCTATTAAAATTCTAAAACAAAGAAACTTTCCATTTCTTTTACACAAGTTTTTAATGAGAGCATAGAGTCTTTATGGCAGTTGCTTCGAACTCAACTTTGGTGTCCACAGATCTCTGAAAACCATGCCATTATGGAGTAATGTGAGTTATGGTCTTGGAAAGCAGAAACTCCCTCCTAGTCTTGGGGTGTAGGAATGTCCTGTGGTAGTAAATTTATATTAAATTCAAAACAGATCAGTGTTTTTTCTACTTGTCTTCATTTTCTTTCCTTCCCTCTTGTCTTATTATTCCCAAATATTAGAAGCCAATAGGAGTCAGTGAAAAATAAGGTCTAAAGTCTATGTCCTGAAACGTAATAAAATTGGAAAAGAATTGAATATAGAAATCAAAACCCTAGGTTTTATTGTTGATTTCACTATCATCTAGCTTTCATGCCTTGGGGAAATCATTTAATTTCTCTGAGACACTTTCTTCATGTGTAAAATGACAATAATTATACTTACTCTGAATTTACATTAAGAATCAAATGTGATAAAATGTGTGAAAGTGCTTTGTGGATTATTCAAATGTAAGATGCTGCTTTTGGTGAACAGGACAATTTAATAGCCAATACTTTCTCAATATTGTTATAAATCAACAAGTTGTGAAAGCTTTTTACAGATAATGTATTTTTTACTTTTTCGATCTCATCACTAATCTAAGTAAAGTGGTGAACCAAATTGACAGCCACAACAGAGAGAGACACTAAAACCAGAGTCCCAATATGCATAGTACCAGATCTGAAGTCAGAGGGAGAAGCGTTGGTGAGGAGAGAAGGTCATGTGAATGCTGAGTCTAGGCCTAGCTCTCAGGCCAGAATTTTTCAAATTGGATAGGATGCCGTTTTCATTTTTAAAAACTGTTCTGAGTTTTTGACATGTCAGATATATAAATATTTAATGATGCATTTCAAAGATAAATTTGAACAATTTCAGTAGATTAGCCAATGACTTACACTACTGTTACCTCTAGTATTATGATCAGTAACTATGAATGTGCTAAAACAATTTTCCTTCTCTAGGAATTGTTTGAATGAGTTATTTTTATTTTTACATGTATTTAAAAGAAATAAAATTCTCAGATACATTATCTCTGCATTAATATTTATTAATATTTAAAAAAATGTTTAAGCAATATTTTTTTAAAAAAAAGTGAAAATTTAGAATACATTCTCATTGACTTGCTAGATTTGTCCATTTGCCTAAAAAAGCTGAATTATAGATCATGTCACAAATTGCTTATGTATAAAACATAAGAAAACAGAAAGCAGTAAGATCAGCTCATTTACCTAGCAATCATATTAAACACTCTTCTAAACACTGTGAATAAGGAAAATTAGGGGTGTGGAGGAATCTAACTTTAAAAAACTACTAAAATGTGAACATTTTCTTTTTTCAATTAATAGGGGTTTAGCTACTGTTTTACTAGAGAAGGTAGAAATAAAGCCTATGATGTAGATTTAGGAAAGGAACAAAATGAGGAAAATGCATGATCATTAAATAACAAGTGAATTGTTTTTATGATTTCATATTTCATTTTCAAAGAAAGAAGACTGAATATCCTTTCAAGTGTCTTCTCCTGCGAGTCTCAGAAATACAATATTGTACAGTCCTACACCACTGTGTAATTTGGAAATTGTGTGAACATCATATTATATGCAGACAGTCCCCAGATTATGGACAAGTTCCACTCCTAAGTCTATCTTTTTGAACTCATATGTAAGTTGGAACAGTAACACACGGTTTATATCTATCATCAGTTAGTCAAATATCTGTCTTACGTATAGTATGTAGTATACATTTCTATGAGGAGCTCTGTGTCTAAGGCACTTGACTGCTAACCAGAAGGCTGGTTGTTCAAACCCACCAGCCACTCCTCAGAAGGAAGGTTGGGCAATCTATTTCCATAGTGATGCCACCTCAGAAACCCAAGGAGGGGTCGTTATGGGTCAGATCAGACTCTACAACAGTGGCTATACATTTCTATGAATAAAAAACATTTAAGAAACATTTCCAGATACATTAAACCATTTTTAACATAATAATACAGTAATAGTAATAATGTTTTGATGTGTGTTATACCAATGTAGGTACCTTGAATTTTTAAATCGTAGGTTTTACAGGGGTTGGGACTATGTATGCATATGTGGTTAGAGCTTGCACTAATGAACCTTGAATGGATTCTGAATGGATATTATGCCACACATGACTGTATTGAAGTCAGTAGGTCATACACAAGAAGGTGGCTTAACTGCTAATTAACACTAGATGATTCACTGAAAATTACAGACTAATTAATTCTCTATAGGGCTAAATGTCCTTCTTACTATGTCATTTTCAATGAACATGTTAATATGAAGGCTAAGGTAAGTTTTTTTGTCATAGTAATTAGAAATTGATAAAAAGTGTATGTCAAAAATTAGACATATTAGAAATTTTTAGCAAAAGAGGTGACTGAAATGCAGAAAATTACTTCCTGAAGTGTTTTGGTTACTTCACGCTGCTCTAACAGAAAATACCACAGGTGAGATGGCTCTTTGACAAATAGGAGTTTGTTCAAACAGTTTTTGGAGGTTAGAAATCTGAGTTCAAAGTGCCAGGCTCTAAGGGTTGGGTGAAAGCCCCTAAACTTTGGGCTTCAGCTCTGCCTCCTGCACCCGGCCCACTGAAGCTGGAGGCTTTTCTTCACTCAGGCAGCTGCTGGCTGCTGAGGCTAACAAACCCAAGGTCAAAAAGTAAAAAGTCACAGTCTCAATAATAACAAACCACATGGCAGTCCAGAAAAAGCCCTACAATCTCCTGAACAATGACTTGGCTACATGCAGGGTTCAAGCATGACAAAAAGCCCTAGATCATTTTCAAATCTTTTCCTTGTGTATAACAAGCGTGTTGTTGTTGTTGTTGTTATGTGCCATCCAGTCGGACTGACTCATAGCGACCCCTCCTTGGGTTTCTGAGGCAGTATCACTACAGAAGTAGATTGCCCCATCTTCCTTCCCAGGAGTGGCTGCCTTCTGGTTAGCAGTCAAGTGCCTTAGGCACTATGCTACCAGAGCTTCTACAGGAAGCATACCACCTCCTTAAAGCAGCTACTCAGCTGCTCATGTCAGAGTTCACCATGGAACTGATTGCCAGTATTATCACGGGGAATAACTTCCACTAGCTTCCCAGTCACTCAAAACCAGGCCCAGTCAAGTTGACCTATAACCCTAACTACCACATGAAGTAAATTCACAGATATGCATATGAATGCAAATATGGATATTTTGATAAATGGAAAACCATTATAATAAGAAAAAAAGAAATAAAGGGAGAAAGGAGTTAAAATCTAAAAGATTTCTTTATTTCAACAGTTAGACTAGTTTAGAGTTAAAGGGCTTGTGTCAGCGTGACCCCTACTCCACCTTGGTGAGTGGTTTCATAATCTCTCCCTCAAAGTTCTTCTTACAGTAGTCCTTTCAGAAGCACTATCCAGGTTGCAGACAGTTGTGAGGCAGAACATGCCTGATTGGCGGAAAAACACATTTTCCCTTGGGTAAGGTAGCCTACGGATAAGTTGGGTTTTTGGGGGACAGCCAGAGGTTGAGTAGTTTTACTATGTATTCCTTCCGGAAAGCTCAATAATTTTAATTGTGGTCACCATGTCTCTCTGGTTTGCTAATATCCTTCATCAATGCTTCCTCTCTACTATTCTGAGGGCAGTGAGGTTCACCTGTATAAGAACGTCTCCACCACAAATAAAAACTATCAAACGGATTTTAAAACCTCTGTGGTCGATCCTTTTGTAAAAGACTCACTATTTGTCTTCTATAGATGTGATTTGTCTGCTTATTTATTTATTGCTTTCATGCATTATTCTGTTTGGTCTCCAACATTTAGAAAATACCTAAATATTTTACAATCATTAAAGTTAACTGGAAAGCTTAAAAAAAAAAAAATTGTTGCAAAAGCATGTCTAGCAAAAAGTATTCTTTTGGTGATGCCAGGTTTAAATGTGACTGAATATAACAATTATAATTTTTCACTTGCAAAATAATTCCTCTACTGAGTAAACATTAACTATGCATACATTTTCAATAAGAAGAAAAATATGCATAGCAACTCAGAAATGATAACCAATAATGTATATCACACATGAGAATGTCACTATTCTGTTATGTATTGACAAGTTTTATATCTATCTATCTAAAACCCACCCAAAACCCACTGACATAGAGTTGGATCTGACTCATAGCAACCCGTCCTTGGGTTTTCGAGGCAGTACCATTCTGGAAGTAGATTGTCCAATCTTCCTTCCAAGGAATGGCTGGGATAGTGGGTTTTAACTGCCAACCTTCTGATTAGCAGTCAAATGCCTTAGGCACTATGCCATCAGAGCTTATATATATGTGTGTACATATATATATGTGTGTATATATATATATATATATATATATAAACAATTTCATTTAGAAAGGCCAAACAGAACTTCCATAAAAATAATGTATTTTAATAAAACTGATACATATTCCCAAATTAATTGTTATTGTTGAGCTTATTTAAAAAAAAAAAAAAGCCAAGGTGGAATAATGAAAAAGTATTTTGAAGATAGAAAAGTTTGAAGCCTAGCAACACAATTTAATTGCTTTAGGATTTTGCAAACATTTTCAAACCACTTTCCTTTATTTCCAGGTACGTGAAATGGTTAGAAGAACTCTTTTGACATAAAGGTCTTGTGATAATTAAATGAGAAAATGCATGTAAATTCCTTAGTTTAGGGTCCAGGATATTGTGGTTGTGTTGTTAAGTACTATGGAGTTGGTTCCACTCATAGTGACCCTATGTACAAAAGGAACACTGCCTGATTCTGTATCATCCTCACAATGGTTTCTATGTTTCAGCTTATTTGTGTAGTCACTGTGCCAATCCATCTCTTTGAGTATCCTTCTCTTTTTCACTGACCCTCTACTTTTGTTGTTGTTGTTGTTGTTATGTGCCGTCGAGTCAAACCCGACTCACAGCGACCCCTCCTTGGGTTTCCGAGGCAGTATCACTACGGAAGTAGGATTGCCCAACCTTCCTTCCGAGGAGTGGCTGGTGGGTTTGAACTGCCAGCTGTCTGGTTAGCAGGCAAGTGTCTTAGCCACTATGCTACCAGAGCTCCTACCCTCTACTTTACAAATCATGATATCATTTCCTGGGAGTTCTGATAGCATAGTGCCTAAGGCATTTGACTGCTAACCAGAAGGCTGGTGGTTCAAACCCACCAGCCACTCCTTAAAAGGAAGATTGGGCAATCTACTTCCATAGAGATATGGCCTGGAAAACCCATGGAGGGGTCGCTATGAATCATAATCGACTCAACCGCAGCGAGTGAGTTAGTCACTCCTAATAATATATCCAAAGTATGTGAGACAGAGTATCATTATCCTTGCTTCTAAGGAGCTTTCTGGCTGTGTTGATTCCAAGACAGATTTGTCCATTCTTCTGGCAATCTATGATATAGTCAATATTCTTTGCCAACACTATAATTCAAAGGCATCAATTCTTCTTCTGTCTTCCTTATTTATTGCCAAGATTTCACATGCATATAAGGCTATTGAACATACAATGGCTAGAGTCAGGTGCACCTTAATCCCCAAAGTGACATCTTTGATTTTTAATACTTTGTTGTTGTTATGTGCTGTCAAGTCGTACCTGACTCATAGTGACCCCTCCTTGGGTTTCCAAGGCAGTATAACTACGGAAGTAAATTGCCCCACCTTCCTTCCGAGGAGTGGCTGGTGGGTTTGAATCTCCAGTCTTCTGGTTTGCAGTCAAGTGCCTTAGCCACTCTGCTTTAAACAGGTCTTTTTCAACAGATTGGTCCAATGCAATGAGTCATTTCATTTCTTTACTTCTGCTTCCATGGGTATCGATTTTGGATCCAAGAAAATGAAATCTTTAACAACTTCAGTGTTTTCTAAGTTCATCATGATGTTGCTTACTGGTCCAGTTTTGAGGACTTTTGTTTTCTTACCTTGAGGTGTAATCCACACTGAAAGTGGAAGTCTTTCATCTTTATCCATAAGTGCTTTAAGTCTTGTTTGCTTGCAGCAAACAAGGTTGTGTCATCTGCATATTGCAGGTTGTAAATGAGCCTTCTCCAATCCTGACACTGCATTCTTCTTCATATATTCCAGTGTCTCAAATTATTTGCTTAGCATATAGATTGAATAATTATGCTAAAAGGACAAAACACTGATGCATACCTTTCCTGATTTTAAACCACATAGTATCCCTTTGTTCTATTTGAATGGCTGCCTGTTGGTCTACATACAGGTTCTTCATGAGCACAATTGGAGTGTTATGAAATTTCCATTATTTGCAATGTTATCCATAATTTTTGTGATCCACACAAATATCTTTGTATAATCACTAAACAAATGTATACATCTTTCTGATATTCTTTGCTTTCAGCCAAGAGGCATCTGACATCAATCATGATATTCCTTGCTCATTATCTTCTGAATCCAGCTTGAATTTCTGGCAGTTTGCTGTCAATGTACTACTTCAATGATTTTTAAATTTTCTTTAGCAAAATTTTATTTGTGTGTGATATTAATGACATTTTTGATAGCATTCACTTTTGTTGGGTCATCTTTCTTTGGCATGGTCATGAACACAGATCTTTTCTAGTTAGTTAGCCAGGTAACTGACTTCCAAATTTCTTAGAAAAGTGAGCACTTCCAGTGTTGCTTCCATTTGTTGAAACACCTCAACTGATATTCTGTCAATTCCTGAACCTTTCACCTTCTGTGCAGCATGGACTTTTTCCACCACTCATCTGTCAGTTTGTTGTACTGTGGTGGCTTGCTTGTTGCCATGATACTAGAATTAATGCTACCCATATCTCAAATACCAGCAGAGTTACCCAGGGTGGGCACATTTCAGTGGAGCTTCCAGACTTAGACAAAGTAGGAAGAAGGACCTAGCAATATATTTCTAAAAAAGTTGGCCAGTGAAAATCTTATGAAGAGCCATGGACTATAGTGTCAGAAGATGACCCCCTCTAGTTGGAAGGCATTCAAAGTAAGAATAGCATAGAGCTGCCTCCTCAAAGGAGAGTCTTAATAACATAGATGGAATAAAGCTTTTGAGACTTTCATTTGCTGATGGGGCATGACTCAAAACAAGTAGAAAATGCTGCAAACATCCGTTAATTATTTGAAACATGGAAGTTTCAGAGTATAAGTCTAAAAAACTAAACTTACTGCTGTTGATCAAACCCAACTCACAGTGACCCTTTCTTGGGTTTCTGGGGCAGTATCACTATGAAAGTAGATTGTTCAACCTTCCTTCTGAGGAGTGGCTGGTGGGTTTGAACCACCAGCCTTCTGGTTAGCAGTCAAATGCCTTAGGCACTATGCCACCAGGGCTCCCAGATGAACTAGAAGTTGTAAAAAAATAAATGGAATCCTTGAAGATAGATATCTTAGGCATTAGTGAGCCATAATGGGCTGGTATTGCCCATTTTGAATCAAACAATCATAAATGGTCT
>NW_006921597.1:24460065-24471593 GCF_000298275.1 Orycteropus afer afer | reverse complement strand
TTTTTTTTTTTTTTTTTCAACCTATCTGGAAATTTTCCCTCCCCTACTCTCTCATCCCTGGTAAATAACAAAGAAAGATTCCTTCTAAGTATAAAACTTTCCTTGGTTTTTACAATAGTGGGCTAATACAGTATTTGTCCTTCTGTGATTGACTTGTTTCACTCAGCATAATGCCCTCCAAGTTCATCTACATTTGTATGGTTTTGCAGATTCTACATTATCCTTTAAGGTTGCATAGTATTCCATTGTGTGTATGTACCACAGTTTGGTTATACATTCTTCCACTGACGGGTACTTAGGTTGTTTCCATCTCTTTGCTATTGTGAAAAGAGCTGCAATGAACATGGGTGTGCAAATATCTATTTGTGTCCTTCCTCTCACTTCTTTAGGATATATACCTAGTAATGGGATTGCTGGGTCTAATGGTGTTTCTATTTCCAACTTTTCAAGAATCATCATACGAATTTCCACAGTAGTTATATCATTTTACAGTCCCACCAGAAGTGTAAAAGAATCACAATCTCTCTACAACCTCACCAGCATTTGTTATTTTCTGTCTTGTTAATGATGGAGTGAAATTGTATCTCATGGTTGTTTTGATTTGCTTCTCTAATGTCTAATGATCATGAACATTTCTTTATGTGTTTGTTGATTACCTGAATATTTTCTTTGTCTAAGTGTCTGTTCATGTCTTCTGCCCATTTTTCAATTGGATTGTTTGTCTTTTTGATGATGAGGTGTTAGAATTTTCTGTAATTTTTAGAGATAAGTCTTTTGTCTGATATGTCATTGATGAATATTTTTCCCATTTTGTAGGTTCTCTTTTTACTCTTTTGGAGAGGTATTTTGATGCACAATAGAATTTAACTTTTAGAAGGTCCAAGTCATCTAGTTTATCTTCAACTGTTTGTAAATCTTGGGTTATGATTGATAGTCTATTTATGCCATAAATTAGGGTCCATAAGTTTGCCTCTATTTTTTTTTTTATGAAGTTTATAATTTTAGGTTTCACATTTAAGTTTTTGATCCATCTGGAGTTAGTTTTTATGGATTGTGTGAGGTACAGATCTTGTTACATTTTTCTGCAAATTGTTTTTGTTAGGCACCGTCATTTCTGACTCATAACAACCCTATGTACAGCAGAACACAATACTGTCTGATCCTGTGCCAGCTCCAAGATACTTGTTAGACTTGAGCCCATCATTGTAGTCACTGTGTCAATCCATCTTGTTGAGGTCCTTCTCCTTTTTCATTGACCTTCCACTTTATCAAGCATGATATCCTTCTCCAAAGAGTGGTCCCTTCTGAAAACATGACCAATGTAGATGAGACAAAGTCTGGTCATTCTTGCTTCCAAGGAGCATGCCAGCTGCACTTCTTCCAGGACAGATTTGTTAGTTCTTTTAATGCATGGATATCCAGTTTTTCCAGCACCATTTGTGAAAGAGACTATCTTTTCCCTATTTAATGCATTTCAGCCCTTTGTCAAATTCAACTGACTATAGGTTGATGTGTCTATGTCTGGGCTGTCATTTCTCTTCTACTGGTCTATATATCTGTCATACCAATACCAGGCTGTTTTGACAACTGTCACTGTATAGTAGGTTTTGAGATCTGGGAGTGTGAGACCTCCTACTTTGCTCTTCAGTAATGTTTTACTTATCCAAAGTCTTTTTTCCTTTCCATGTAAAGTTAGTGATTGGTTTTCCATGTATTTAAAGAATGTTGATAGAATCTGGAACAGGATTGCATTGAATGTATAGATTGCTTCAGGTAATATTAAGATTTTCACAATGTTCAATTTTCCTATCCATGAGCATCATATATGCTTCCATTTATGTAGATCTTATAGTTTCTTGAAGTAGTGTTTTGTAGTTTTCTTTGTATAACTCTTTTGTGTTCCTGTTAATATTTATTCCCAAGTATTTTACCTGTTTGGTAGCTATTGTAAATGGTATTGATTTCCATATTTTCTTTTCACAGATCTCCTTGCTGGTGTAGAGGAATCCAACTGATTTTTGTGTGTTAATGTTGTATCCTGCCACTACGCTAAATCTTTCAATAAGTTCCAATAGCTTTCTTGTTGAATCTCTTAAGTTTTCTGTATATACTATCATTTCATCAGCAAATAGGGATAGTTTTACCTCTTCCTTAATAATTTGGATGTCTTTGATTTTCCTTTCTTGCCTTATTGCTGTGGCTAGGACTTCCAATTCAATATTGAATAGAAGTGGAGATAGAGGGCATGCTTGTCTGGCTCTTGTTCACAAGAGCAATGGTTTCAGACTCTCTCCATTGAGAATGTTGGCTTTTGTTTTGCATATATGCCATTTATTATGCAGCGGAATTTACCTTCTATTCCTATTTTTCTGAGAGGTTTCATCAAGAATGAGTGTTAGATTTCATCAGTTGCATTTTCTGCATCAATTGATACAATCATGTGGTTCTTTTCTTTTGTTTTATTTACGTGGTGGATAACATTGATTGTTTTGCTAATGTTGAACCATCCTTGCATACCTGATATGAAATCCACTCAGTCCTGATGTATTTTTTTTTTGTTATGTTTTTGAAATCTATTGGTGTTCTGGTTACCTAGTGCCAATGTGACA
The DNA here is from genome assembly GCF_000298275.1 of Orycteropus afer afer. Taxonomy (NCBI): domain Eukaryota; kingdom Metazoa; phylum Chordata; class Mammalia; order Tubulidentata; family Orycteropodidae; genus Orycteropus; species Orycteropus afer. Next base: position 24,468,984 of record NW_006921597.1, on the reverse strand, counting down.
AGAAATAAATCACAAATGGTATGGCCTTAACAAAGAGGAGTTTATTCTTACAATTTGGAGGCTTTAAGTCCAAAATCAAAGTGCCAGGCTTTAGGGGCTGGGTGAAAGCCTCTCAACCTTGGGTTCCAGCTCTCCCTCCTGCTCCCAGCCCACTGGAGCTAGAGGTGTTTCTTCACTCGCACAGCTGCTAGCTGCTGAGGCTGAGAAGCCCCAAGGTTGGCAAGTAAAAAGTCCCAATGTTACCAAACCACATGGCAGGCCATTAACTTAAGTCCGTTGTAAGTCCCAAGGTCAGCAGAGCATAGCAGGCTGCTGAGCAACAACACAGCTATATGCAGTGTCCAAGCATGCCATATGCTAGAGACCATTCTCAAAGCCTCTCCTTATACACAGGAAGCAGACCACATCCCAAAGGCAGCTACTCAGCTGCTTGTGGTAGATCCCACCATGGAGCTGATTGCCAGACTCATCATGGGGAATAACTACCACCAGCTGCCCAGCCATTCAACCAGGCCCAGCCAAGTTGACACACAAACATAACTACCCCAATTGAGTAAAATTTTGTTGAAGATTTTTGCATCTATATTCATGAGGGATATTAGTCTATAGTTTTCCTTTCTAGTGGTGTCTTTGCCTGGTTTTGGTATCAACACTGTTAGCTTCATACAATGAATTTGGGAGGATCCCATCCTTTTCTATGTTGTGGAATAGTTTGAGTAGGATTTGTACCAGTTCTTCCATGAAAGATTAGTGGAAGTCTCCAGTGTAACCATCTGGGCCAGAACTTTTTTTGTTGGTGATTTTTTTATGAACTGTTCAATTTCTTCTTTTTTATGAGTCTGTCCAAGGTTTCTATCTCAGTCTGTGTTAGTTTAGGCAAGTAATGTGTTTCTAGAATTCTGTCCATTTCTTCTAAGTTTTCAAACTTTTTGTAGTACAGTTCTTCAGAGTATCCTGATATTATTCTTTTTATTTCTATTGGTTCTGTTTTGACATCACTCCTTTCATTTCTCATTTGTGTTATTTGCATCTTCATCTCTTCCTTTGTTGAGTTTGCCAGGCATTTGTTGATTTTATTAATCTTTTCAAAGAACCAACTTCTAGTCTTATGTTTATGACTTTGGTATGTTGTGTTTTCATTCTTGTTTGATTCAAGGAATATTTTAATTTCATTTTTTAATTCTTCTATTCTTTTATTTTTTCTATTACCCAGTTATTTTTAAGGAGGATGTTATTCAGTTTCCATGTGTTTGCTCTTTTCCTATTGGTCTTCTTTGTGTTTATTTCTAAGTTCAGCATTGTGATATGATACTATGCTTTTCAGTGTTTCTATATTTTTAAATATATTGAGGCTTGCATTGTGGCCTAACATATGGTCTAGCCTGGAAATGCTCTATGTGTGCTGGAAAGGAATATATATTTTTCTGTTGCTGAGCGGAGTGTTCTGTAGATGTCTATAAGTTCAAAGTTGTTTGATCACATTGTTTAGTCCTTCTTCATATTTATTTTCTTTCCAGTTGCTCTATCTTTTACTGAAAGTGGTATATTAAAGTCTCCAATTATTACTGTGGAGTCATCCATTTGTCTTTTCAATTCTGTTAAAATCTTATTTATGTATTTTGGGGGCTCTTTCATTGAGTGTGTAGATTTTTATTATTGTTATGTCTTCATGTTCAATTGATATATAATGTCCTTCCTTGTCTCATATGGTCGTTTTTGTCTTAAAATCCATTTTATCAGGAATTAACATTGCTACTCCTGACCATTTTAAGTTGCCATTTGCTTGGCATATCTTTTTCCAACCTTTGATTTTTAGTCTATTTTTCTCTTTGTTCTTAGGTGAGTGTCTTACAGACAACATAGTGATGGGTTATGTTTTCTTATCCAATCTGCAACCCTCTCTCTCTTGATTGGTGCATTTAATTCACTGACATTCAGTGTAATTATCAACAAGCATGAATTTATTAGTCATTTTGTTATGTGTTTTTTCATGGTGTTGCTGATTTCCTTGTTCCATTAACTTTCCTTCAGAGTGGCAGGATATCCAGGTAAAAAGGGTTGGGAGGCAAGGCTATATCCCAAGTCCCCTAGAGCCAGGAAATGGAGGGAGCAGCCAGGGACCACAAAGTGGCAGGGTCTAGGTAGGAATTTGGTAAGGGGAGGGTGCAGAGTTTTCCAACAGCTAAAGGAGACAAACTTGTCTGTCAGTTTTTCATCCTGTGGAGCTTGTACATTGCTGTGAGACTTGTGGCTGTGCCACTGGTATTACAAACACCAGCAAAGTTGCACATGGTACATGGGTTTCAATGCAGCTTACAGACTAAGATAGACTAGGAAGAAGGAGGAGGCTATCCACTTCTCAAAGAATTGGCCAGGGTAAACCTTATGAATAGCAGAGAAACACTATCTGACACATAACTGGGCAACTCTATAAATAGTTAAGAAACATTGACACAGGACAGGAAGATGAGCCCCTTGGGTCAGAAGTCACTCAAAATAGGACTGGGAAAGAGCAGCCTCATCAGAGTAGAACCAACCTTAATGATATGGATAAAGTAAGTCTTTCAGGACCTCCATGGGCTGACATGGCACGACTCAAATTGAGCAGAAACAGCTGCAAACATCCATTAATAATCAGAACATGTAATGTATGAAGTATGAATCTAGGAAAATTGGAAGTTGTCAAAAATGAAATGGAATGCATAAAGATTGATATCCTAGGCATTAATGAGCTGAAATGGATGGGTTTGGGCATTTTGAATCAGACAGCCACATGATCTACTCTGCCAAAAATGATAAATTGAAGAAGAATGGCATGGCATTCACCATCACAAAGGAGGACTCAAGATCAATGCTGAAGTACAATGCTGTAATTATCCATATGCTACAAGGAAGACCTGTAAATATTACTATTATTCAATTTACATACCAGCCACCAAAGCCAAAGATGAGAAAATTGATTTTTTTTAATCAACTTCTGCAGTCTGAAATTGACCAAACATACAATCAAGATGTGTTGCTTATCCCTGGTGATAGGACTGCAAAAGTTGGAAACAAAGAAGAATCACTGGTAGTTGGAAAATTTGGCCTTGGTGACAGAAATAACACTGGAGATTGCATAATAGAATTTTGCAAGACCAATGACTTATTCATTGCAAATACCTTTTTTTTTTTCAACAACACAAATGGCAGTCATGCACTTGGGCTTCACCAGATGGAGTACACAGGAATCAGATTGACTACATCTGTGGCATGAGGTGATGGAAAAGTTCAATATCTTCAGCCAGAACCAGGCCAGGAGATGATTGTGGAACAGACCATCAACTGCTCATATGCAAGTTCAACTTGAAGTGGAAGACAATTAAAACAAATCCATGAGAGCCAACATATGACCTTGAATATATCACTCCTTAATTTAGAGACCATCTAATGAATAGATTTGATGCATTGACCATCAATAACTGAAAACCAGAAGAATTGTAGGATGACATCAGGAGCATCATGCATGATGAATGTTGTTGTTACGTGCTGTCAAGTTGGACCAGACTCATAGCGACCCCTCCTTGGGTTTCCAAGGCAGTATCACTATGGCAGTAGATTGCCCATCTTTTTTATGAGGAATGGCTGATGGGTTTGAACCGCCAGCCTCCTGGTTAGCAGTCAAGTGCCTTAGGCACTACGCTACCAGAGCTTCCTGCATGACGAAAGAGGTCATTAAAAAGATGAGAAAGAAAGACCAAAATGGATGTCAGAAGAGACTCTGAAACTTACCCTTGAGTGAAGAGTAGCTAAAGGAAATGGAAGAAATGACAAGATAAAAGAGCTGAACAGAAGATTTCAAAGAGCACTCGAGCAGAAATAGCCAATTACTATAATGAAATGTGCAAAGATCTGAAGTTAGAAAACCAAAATGGAAGAAGATGTTCAGCATTTCTCAAGCTGAAAGAGCTGAATATAAAAATTTAAGCCTCAAGTTGCAAATATTAAAAGATTCTATAGGGAAAATGTTGAATGATGCAGGAAGCATCAAAAGATGGAAGGAATACCAGAGTAACTATACCAAAAATAACTGATTGACCTTCATCCATTTCAGGAGGTGACATATGATCAAGAACCAAAGGTGCTGAAGAAAGAAGTAGAAGCTGCACTGAAAGAATTGGTGAAGATCAAGGCTCCAGGAATTAATGGAATACCCACTGAGATGTTTTAACAAATTGATTCCTACTGGAGGCACTCACTTGGTTATGCCAAGAGATTTGGAAGACAGCTACCTGGCCAACTGGAAGAGATCTAAATTTGTACCCATTCTAAAGAAAGGTGATCCCACAGAATGTGGAAATTATAGAACAATATCATTAATATCACATGCAAGTAAAATCTTACTAAAGATAATTCAAGAATGGTTGCAGCATTATATTGAGAGAGACTTCCAGAAATGCAAGCTGGATTCAGAAGAGGACATGGAAAGAGAGATATTGTTGATGGCAGTCAATCTTGGCTCAAAGCAAAGAATACCAGAAAGATGTTTACTTGTGTTTTATTGACTATGCAAGAGCATTTGATTGTGTGGATCATAACAAATTGTGGAAAATGTTGAGAAGAATGGGAATTCCAGAACACTTAATTGTACTCACGAGGGACCTGTACATAGACTAGGAGGCTCTCTTTCAAACAGAAAAAGGGAACACTGCATGGTTTAAAATCAAAAAGGGGGTGCATCAGGGTTGTATCTTTTCACTGTACTCATTCAATCTGTATGCTGAGCAAAGAATCCAAGAAGCAGAACTATATGAAGAAGAATGTGGCATTAGGATTGGAGGAAGAATCATTAACAACCTGCGATACGCTGATGACACAACTTTGCTTGCTGAAAATCAGGATGACTTGAAGCACTTATGATGAAGATTGAAGACTACAGTCTGCAGTGTGGATTACAGCTCAATATGAAGAAAACAAAAATCCTGACAATGGAAGCAGCAGTCAGGACATCAGACAACATATAGCACTGGTCAAATTAGCTGCAGAGGACTTCTTTCAAATGCTGAAGAGCAAAGATGTCTCCTTGAGGACTAAGGTGTGCCTGACACAAACCATAGTATTTTCAATAGCCTCATATGCATGTGAGAGCTGGACAATGAATAAGGAAAACCAAAGAAGAATTGATGCTTTTGAGCTGTGGTGTTAGCAAAGAATGCTGAACATACCATGGACTGCTAAAAGAACTAAAATGTCTCTCTTGGACTGAGTGCAACCAGAATGCTCCTTGGAGGTGAGAATGGCCAGACTTCATCTCACATACTTTGGTCATGTTGTCAGAAGAGACCATTTCCTGGAGCAGGATGTCATGCTTGGTAAGGTGGAGGTTCGACGAAAGGGGAATGCCATCATGAGATGGATTGACACAGTGGCAGCGGCGATGGGCTCAAGTATACCAAAAATCATGGAGCTGGCTCATGATCAGGCTGCGTTTCATTCTACTGTGCATAGGGTCGCTATGAGTTGGAAACAACTCAATGGCACCTAACATTAACTTTCTGTGCTCAGCTCATTTTTGTTATGAATCATATTATCATCCACTTCATTGCTATTGTTTGTAGCATTTTCTAAATATGTTTGCTTGTCCTCTCTTTAATTCTGCTGTGAAGATTTGTTATTTTTCTTTGAGATTACCCTGTGATTTATTATTTTCTCCCCAAGTTTAAAACAGTCTTTTCTATGTCACAATTGTCTTGACTTCCTCACCTTTTAGAAGTTTTGTAACTACACCATGTATTCCCTCTTTTTGGTTTGTAGGTGTCCCCATTTACCAATTGATGTCTCTGGTTCTCTATGTAGAGTCTTATAAACTTATTTTACTTTAGATACTTCTATAATTGAGTTAGTTTCTGAGTCATGTCATCATAGGTGTTAACTGAGTTGGTTTCTCAGTTATGTCATCATAGGTGTTGATCTTTGGTTTTTATTTGCTGTTGTCGGTCCTCAATCAGAAGGACTCCCATTAGCATCTCTTGTAAAATTTGTCTGGTTTTAACAAATTCTTTTAATCTCTGCTTATCTGGAAATTTACTAATTTCACCCTCATATTTGAGGGACAATTTTGGTGGATACATAAAATTCTTGGTTGGAGATATTTTTATTTCAGTGTTTTATATATATCATCCCATTGCATTCTTGTCAGCATGATTTCTGCCAAGAAATTAAAGGTCAGTCTTATTGGTTGTGTTTTATAGGTAACTTTTTGTTTTTCCTATAGTGCTTTCAAGATTCTGTCTTTGTCTTTGGTTTTGGTGAGCTTGATTGTGATATGTCTTGGTGATTTTCTTTTGGGGTTGGTCCTGTTTGTGGCTCGTTGAACTTGTTAAGTAGATATAATCTCATCTTTCATCTTATTATGAAAATTCTCTTCTAGCATATCTTCAAACATTTTCTCTGTGGTTTTATTTCTCTTCCTTTTCTTGAATTCTGATTCTACGTAGGTTATTCCTCTTGATAGTACCTCATATGAATCTTAGGCTTTCTACATTTTGTTTTGATCTTGTCTGATTGAACCCCTAACCAAGTAGTTTTGAGGTATTTGTCTTTAATCTTATTAATTCTGTCTTCTATTGGTGCATTCTACTTCTTTACCCATTCAACCAATGTGTTATCTATTTCTGACATCTTAGCAATAATCTTTTGGATTTCTATTTGTTTTTGTATCATTTATAATATTTTATTTTGTCAATTTGTTCTTGCATTGTTTTCCTGAATTGTTCTATGGTTTTGTCTGTGTTTTCCTTAATTTTGTGTTTCCTTTGATCTTGTCAGTATTTTCCTTTATCTATCTCTCAATCTGTTGAAGATACCCAAATATAATTGTTTGAATTCCTTATCAGGGAGTTCCAATGCTCCTTCTTCCTCAAGGATGTTTTCTGGGTTTGTATCCTGGTCACTTTTTTTTTTTTTGTACTTTATGTTGCTTTTTTGTGTGGACTGTGATGGTTTTTTGTCTCCAACACATTGTGGTATGGTTGTATTTATATTTAATTTATGAAAGAGAATGAGAGTGTGTGAATAGATCTCTGACAGCTGTTCATAAGGAGTAGTTGAATGGAGCTGGTGTTGGCTGCCATTTTCACTGTTCAGTTGGTGCAAAAGCAAGTGGTGGCCTGCACTCAGTTAATGGGCCTGCAGGAGGTACAAGTATGACTGGGTTGTATTGGAACAGTTGCTAACTTCCACTCAGTTATATAAACAAACAAACAAAAAAATAAACACAAGAGAAAAAATTCAAACCATATAAACAAAGCAAAAGGAATAATCATTAAAAAAGGGAAAGAAAAAATGCAATAAACAGAAAATTTTGAAAATATATTTTAAAAGGTTCAAAGAAAGATCATGAGAAAAGAAGTAGAAGAAGAAGACAATGCCATGTGTTCTGGTTACTTAGTGCCGCTCTGTCAAGAATATACCACAAATGAGATGACCTTAACAAACAGGAGTTTATTCTCTTATAGTTTGGAGGCTTTAAGTCCAAGTTCAAAGTGCCAGACTCTAGGGGCAACCTTGAGGTCTAGCTCTGTCTCCTGCTCCCAGCTGACTGGAGCTAGAGGTGTTTCTTCACTCAGACAGCTTCTGGCTGATGAGGCTGACATACCCAAGCTTGAAAAGTAAAAAGGCACAGTCCCAATATTACCAAACCACATGACAAGCCATTAATTCAACTCCATTGTAAGTCCCAAGGTCAGCAGAACATGGGAGGCTGCTGAACAACAACATGGCTACATGCAGGGTCCAAGCATGCCATAAGCTAGAGACTATCCCCAAGGCTTCTCATTATATACAGGAAACAGACCACACCCCAAAGGCAGCTACTCAGCTGCTTGTGGTATATCCCACCATGGAGTTGATTGCCAGTCTCATCATGGGCAATAATTACCAACAGCTGCCCAGCCACTCAACTGGGCCCAGCCTAGTTGACATACAAATTTAACTACAACACCACAATATCTGGAGAAGGAGGAATGAGAGAAAAGAGCAATAGAAAAAGAATCCCACCCATTGCCATCGAGTCAGATCCAATTCATAGTGACCCTTCCTTGGGTTTCGGAGGCAATATCACTGCAGAAGTAGATTACCCAACCTTCGTTCCAAAGAGTGACTAGTGGGTTTGAACTGCCAGCTTTCTGGTCAGTAGTCAAATGTCTTAGGCACTATGCCACCACAGAAGAAGAATAGTAAAGAAAAAATGAGAAAACTGAAAAAGGCAAACAAGGATTGAGATGAACCAAAAGAAAGAAAGAAACAGGAACCAGGAAGAGGGAATAAAAAATAAAAAAGGAGGACTGGAATGAGAAAAAAAGAAAGTAAAACAAAAGGAAGAAAGGAGAAAAATAAAAAGAATAAGTTAAAAACAAATAATCAAAACAAAACTGTGGGTATTGGGGCATGCCACACAGGCTCTGTCAAGGCACAGATTGGGATGGAATTCTTGCTCCTTAAGAAGGTGGGCGGAGGTGAGGCATGGCCACACCTCTGTTCACCAAGTATGTCAGGGGTATAAGATTAGCAAGAAGAGTATTGTACCTTTCCAGTAGTCAGGGTCCAGTATGGTTGCCTGTTCTGTCCCCACAAAGTGGATCCCATTCCTCTGTCACTATCCAGTAAGAACACCACTTGCATGTAATCAAAATGGCTAAGCTGCCACTTGCGAACTCTCAAAATGGTTGTGCCCTCAGGACAGCTGCTGTCAGTGTAAGGTCTGTTTGTCTCCTTTGCTGCTTCCCTTTCTGGTTGACAGGCACAAGGCAGTCCTTGACCATGCAGCGTTTAGTGAGCAGAGCCGATTCTTAAATTGCTATTGGGAAATAACAGAAATGGCTGTGCACTCAGGACTGCTGGCAGTCTGCAACTCTGATTATATATATATATATATATATA
>NW_006921597.1:24448801-24454430 GCF_000298275.1 Orycteropus afer afer | reverse complement strand
GGCCAATTCTTTGAGAAGTGGATGGCCTCTTCCTTCTTCCTAGTCTGTCTCAGTCTATAAGCTGGGCTGTTACCTGTGCACCAGGTGCATCTCTCTGGGTTTTAAACAGCAGAGGCTCAGCCTCAAAACTCACGTCTACATGTCACCACAGTAGGACAAACCGACAGACAAGTACTAGAGTACAAGAGTCTTGTACTAATTTGTATTTAATACACTTCTCTATCCTTATTTTCAAAGCTCAGGGTTTTAGGATTGTCTTTTGTATTGGGTTAAATTGGTTTCTCAATTCTTTGTTACAGAGGGATTGTGTACCTTGTCTCCCTATTTCACCATCTTTCTGGAACTCCGGAAATGTATTTTTTCACAACATAAACAGTGGGTATACATAGTGGATCTCACCAGATGTAATACAAAGAATCAAATTGCCTATATCTGTAGAAAGAGATGATGAAGAATCTCAATATCTTCAGTCAAAACAAGGATAGGGGCCAATTACGAAATAGACTATCAATTGCTCATATACAAGTTCAAGTTGAAGTTGAAGAAAATTGAATCAAGTCCACATGAGCCAAAGGATAACCTTGAGTATGTTCCACATGAATTTAGAGACCATATCAAATATAGAGTTGATGCATTGATCACTAATGACTGAAGACTAGACAAATTGTGGAATGACATCAAGAACATCATGCATAAAGAAGAAAGGTTTGATTAAACAGAGAGAAAAGAAAGAAAATACCAAAATGAATGTCAGAAGTAAATCTAAAACTTACTCTTGAGCATAAAAAAGCTAAAGCAAATGAAAGAAATGATTAAGACAAAGAGCTGAAGTGTTTTCAATGGGTAGCTAGAGAAGACAAAGTATTAAAATGAAATGTACAAAGACTTTGAGCTAAAAAACCTAAATAGAGGAACACACTCACTATTTCTCAAGTTAAAAGAAATGAAGGAAAAAAAAAAAAAAACAGTTCTTGAGTTGCAATATTAAAGGATTCAATGGGTAAAATATTGAACATTGAAGAAATTATCAAAAGAATATGAAAATAGTGCATAGAGTCACAGTACCAAAAAGAATTGGTTGATATCCAGCCATTTCATGAGGTAGCATATGATTAAGAATTGATAGTACTGAAGGAAAAAGTCAAAGAGCCCAGTGTGTAGAAAATAATGAAAAGCAGAAAAACAGTGATTATGAAAAAATAAACACATTTTAATTTAATCTGAGTTTACGTGTATTTGGATCTAAAGTAGATTTGCATTGGAATGATCAGTAATATTATTAAAAAATAAATAAATGAAATAATAATAAGTAGCATGAATATGCAAAGCTAGTGATACATAAAGATTCAAAGATCATGATCAATAATCCTGATTCTCAATCAATGATTGAAACAATTAGTTAAGGCTAAGCAATCTGAGTTTAAGCCTAATGTGTAGTTGACTAGCTATTTTGATCTTTTGGTGTTTGTTTCCTTGGACTGAGGAAAAATATAGTAGCTAAATGAATAGGTTTTAGAGCTGAATTCTCTTAAGTTTTAACCCCATTCTAACATTTGTAGCTGTGTAACCTTGAGCAAATTTCCTAATCAAACCGCGTTTCCATTACCTTATCATTGAGATGATGGGAATAATGGAGTCTACTTGATTTTTGAACTAGTATTAAATGGGTTAAGGATAATAAGCATGTAACACAGTACCTGGTATGAAATAAATAATTGACTAATATTATCTATAAATTAAAGTTTGATTCATATATAAATAATTTCCTCAAGTGCTAAAATCATAAAATAATATGATTTGTATTGTTTTTTGCACTGTTATACACTAACACATATTTAGTCTAATCTGATAATTCTTTATCATTTTATTTCCTTTCCCAATTATTCCCTCTCTCTATTCCTGAGAATAAGCATTAGAGATAACATGATTTCCTATTTCTATTTCAATTTATACATATGATATACTTAAATAGGCGCACTTTATGTATGAAAAATCCCACGATTTAGGTTTGTTGTTGTTGTTGTTGTGTGCTGTGGAGTCTGACTTGACTCACAGCGGCCCCTCCTTGGGTTTTCGAGGCAGTATCACTACAGAAGTAGATTGCCCCATCTTCCTTCCAAGGAGTGGCTGGTGGGTTTGAACTGCCAGCCTTCTGGTTAGCAGTCAAGTGCCTTAGGCACTATGCCACCAGAGCTCCTTGCACTAGTTCTAGTAACAAAAAGTTTAAATATATTCCTACCAGCTAAAAATAATAGAACAATATTTAATTTTCTATGCAGCATTGAATAAATTAAGATAGAATCAAGGGAAGAGTATTGGAGCTGTATAAAGAGACTTAATCCATCCTAAAATATCTAAGTGACCTTTACATTTCTTTATATTCCAATTTATCTGTGCTTTGCCCTGAAATGTCTTTATCTTGACCTTTTTTTTTTCTTCATCCTGGCAAACTCACCATTGAATTGGAGATTTGTGCATAGAAGGGAATAAATGATCTCTAAAAGAAATCTCAGGATGGAATGTGAATATGATACAGAGGTGAGATATTTGAGAGTCCCTTCCAAATATAATAGTACCATAACTGGTGATCATAAATTTATCAAATACATTAAGTGTGCTATTGTCAATGATTGATCAAGTTATGCAATTTTATGTTCCCACCAAGTAATTTTTAGTATCCAAATTCTCACCCCTTTTTCTACTCCTTTATACTCACTTTACCATTCTAATAAGACTCCTCATCTTATTTTTTTTTACAATTCATGCTCTTTGGTGGTCCATTTCTTATCTTTTAACAAAATACATTTTGACATATGTCACATTTTATCACTTGTAATCCCTAGACCAAAGATCTCAATCCATGCTGTTATGAAATCTTCACTTACTAATTTACAAAAAGAAAAGAAAAAATGAGTAGAGATTTTGACTATTTCAGTCACAGACTATACAATCACCTACATCCATATACACATGGCCCTAGTTAGATATTCTGCATATTGTCTGTTGGATCCTTATTTATCTTATCTGCACAGAATATACACATCAGCATTAAAGAAGTTGAAATTATAAAAACACACATTGATTTCCATGTTTATTTTCACTGTCTTAAAAATTCCACTAACATAGTAGTAAAAGGAAAATAAATCAAACTAATAAATATATACATGAGAAAAGAGAGAAATGGAAGAGTAAAAATGAAACAGTGAATAAAGTATTTCTACACATACTCATGGGAGATCTGGTGGCATAGTGACTAAGGCATTTGAATGCTAACCAGAAGGCTGGCAGTTCAAACCCACCAGCCTCTCCTCAGAAGGAAGACTGGGCAATCTACTTTTGTAGATGCATTGCCTCCGAAACCCAAGGAAGGGTCACTGTGAGTGAAATTGACTCAATGGCAGTGAGTTTTTTTTTTCTTTTTTCAATATATAAAGTAATAGAGAAAAAACAGTACAGCAAAAATTCCTCATAACTGAAGGGTATCTCTAAATTGAAAGCTTGAGTAGTAATTTCAGAACACCTGGAAAAGAGAGGATGTTGGTATAACTGGTTATGTATATGAACTTTAGTGCCAAACTATCTTGTTTCAATACCCATCTCTAACTCTTACCAGTTGCACAAACTTGGCCAAGTCATTTGACCTCTTAGAGCTTAGTTTCTTCATCTAGAAAATGGGGCTAATATTGTTAATGGGAGCTTTGGCGGCTTAGTGCCTAAGGCATTTGACTCTTAACCAGAAGGCTGGATGTTCAAACCTACCAGTCACTCCTCAGAAGGAAGACTGGACAATCTATTTCCATAGAGATATTGCCTTGGAAACCCAAGGATGGGGCACAATGAGTCAGAATCGAGTCGATGGCAGTGAGTTTGATTTTTTTGGAATGTTGTTAATATCTTCCATTGAAGGTCTTCATTAGGATTAATTTAATGAAATGCAAAACTATTTAACTATTATCTTATAGTAAGCACTGAAGGATTGATTATTACTAATCATGAAAGATTTGTAGGTCAGGTGGAGAGAGTTTATATATAAAACATCAGGAATTGACATAGCATCAGACAGGATAAATACCACTAAGCACTAGAAAAAATGTGCTGTGTTGAATTGTGTTCTCCCAAAATATGTGTTGAAATCCTAACCTCTGTACCTATAAATTTGGAAATAGTTTTGTTGTTGTTGTTGTTGTTAATGAGGTCATACTGAAGTAGGATAGGTCTTAAACCTAACCACTTCTAAGTGGTATCATAAAAAGAAAATAGATCTAGGGCTATACACACAGGATGGAAGATAGACTACATGGGGAATCTAAAGAACACGGGGAACTACTGGTATACTACAGAAACTAGGAGAGAGGCTCATGAAGGAATCAAGATGACCAAGAACTTGATTTGTGCTTTGAGCCTCCAGAACCCTGAGAAAATAAATTCTTACTTTTTAAAGTCATTCACCTCTGGTATTTTTTGTTAAGGTAGGACTATGTAACTAGGTAACTCACACATATGTCTTCATAACCTGAGGGGAAAATATTTTTTAACTTAGAATCCTTCACCCAACCTAACATTCAAGTGTATGGGTAGAACAAAAATATTTTCAGAACTGCAGAATTGTCAAATTGTTGTTGTTGTTTTATTTCATTAATTTTAACACCCATGCATCCTTTTTTTGGGTAGGGGGGAGCTCTGGTGGCATAGTGCCTAAAGCATTGACTGCTAACCAGAAGGCTGGCAAATCAAACCCGCCAGCTACTCCTCAGAAGGAAGACTGGGCAATCTTCTTCAGTAGAGATACCACTTTGGAAACCCAAGGAGGGGTCGCTATGGTTCTGGAATGACTCCATGGCAGTGGGTTTGGAGTGTATTTTTTTTTTTTTTTTTTGCATCATTGTTTAAGAAACTCCTACAGGATATGTTCCCTCAAAATAAGGAAATAAATGAAGAAGGAAGACATCAGTAGACTTAGACTCAAGAGCTCCAATAAAGGAGAATAGTAAAAGAATCCCAGGAAAATAGTTGTGCACCATGCTTAGAGAAACCAATGCAGACTGGTAACGAGGAGATCACTGAAAAAAACAAATACCCCAACCCACTGCCATCGAGTTAATTCTGATTCATAGCAACCCTCATTGTGTTTCCAAGGCTGTACATCTTTATGGAAGTAGATTGCCTCATATTCCTCCCATGGAGTGGCTGGTGGGTCTGAATTGCTTACCTTTTCGTTTTCAACTAAATGCCTTACCTACTACACCACTGAAGTCTCTTAAAAAAAAATGCACTGACAAATCATTTGATATATTACATCACTCTTAAAATATTATTGGAAAGGATTAAATTTGAAAATCTGAACATATAAAAGACTTACTGTAAGGTACATAAAAACTATGTGAATCAAAGTACCAAATTATTAACTGCAGGAGAAAACAATGTATACAAGACAGAAAATATAACCATACTGTTACTTGGCTCGAAAGTGAATGGTATTTACAAAATCATTATAAGTTGTTGTTGTTGTTGTTAAGTGCCATCGAGTCGTTTCTGACTCATAGTGACCCCATGCACAGCAGAACGAAACACTGCCCGATCCCGCGCCAGCCCCACAATCCCTGCTATACTTGAGCCCATCATCGCAGTC
>NW_006921597.1:24445299-24447267 GCF_000298275.1 Orycteropus afer afer | reverse complement strand
TTTTGGTTTTCAGACTCCAGGTCTTTGCACATTTTGTTATAGTAATTGGCTTTGTCTACTCGAGCTGCTCTTTGAAATCTTCTGTTCAGCTCTTTTACCTTTTCATTTCTTCGATTTGCTTTAGCTATTCTCTGCTCAAGGGCAAGGTTCAGAGTCTCTTCTGTTATCCACTTTGGTCTTCTCTTCTTTTCTTGTCTTTTTAGTGATCTAACTACTAAGTAATTATTTAACTTAAATTCATGCTATAACTCCCAAGAAAGTAAGAGTTGATGATAGAAAGCCTCATTTCCAATCATATTCTATCAATACCCAACACTTGTAAGCCAAGAAGGGAGTAAACATTTATAATTTAGAAACTGAAGACTGAATGATAGAAGAAAATGCATATATGTAGAATATGACTGAGGTCAGGGAGAATGGAAATATTTTCATGACAAACTCAGTCATATAGCTTAAATGTTTTACTTATGTCCCTATAATATAAGGAAAATGTTAATGAATTTTAAAATAGCATTTTATTAAAACCCTCTGACTCTGACATAATTCTTCCATCCTAGGACCTCCTCATTTTAGCTAAATATTTCATATATTAGGTTTACAACCCTTTTCCCTGACTGGACCAACTCACAAAGTTATTAATCTCTTCAGCACTGACTCTCAGATTTCTTATTCTCTTATAAATTTCCTTTGATCTTGTTTCAGGACCTGACAAAGATCCTGAGGGTTATAACAGCAGGTCTTTCCCATTAATGCTAGTGGCAGAAATGCCCGAAATATACCTGATTGATTGAAGGCTAGTTTGCTAGTCCCTCACTTTCAAGAACACTAAATTCCTTTGCAAATTAAAAACAAACACAGCTGAACTATCTTATGTTTAATTTAGCCTAGCCCAGATTAATAGAACTTCAGGCAGTTTAGAACCCATAGGAACTTTTCTCAGATGATTATAATAGCTAGACATATTAGTGACCAAAGTCTGTTCTTCAAATCATTATTTTTAACATCACAGTTTTAATTCTAATACTAAGGTTTTTAGCATGTATTTCTATGTATCCATGTGTCAGGGGAAGCAGCATGGACAGAACAGAGAAAAAGGGTGGATGATAAGTAAAAGAGATTATGGTCATTTAAAAAATCCAAAAATATACATCAGATTTGCTTAAAAATATTTTGTCACAAATTGCTGACACAGTGGTGACACTACAAATATATGTATGTATACTTGTTTATGTCTGTGTATGTTGGGTGCAACTGAAATGACTATCCCTGCCCTTTTCTCTCATATTATATTAAACACATATAAAGGCTTTCTCTGGGTTCTAAACTTAACCTGCAATGTACAGCTTGTCTTTTGGATCAGGCAATGTTTAGGACTCTGGATGTTTAATATACTCTGTCCCATGCAATTGTACCAAAAAAAAAAAAGAGAGAGAAAAGAAACAACAACAAGAGCAAAACAAAAACAGACAAAAACACATGCCCTATTTTATCACATTTATTACATCACAATCTGGGGAGACGTTACCATCTCCAATAGGCCATGCCTTTATCATAGAATGCCTTTATAATATTTTTTTCATGCTGCTTTTTACAGTTTCGTGTATTTAGCTTTCTATCTTTCAGTCATTAGCTTCTCCTGATGAAATTATTTTAAAAAGCCTGCCTGGTGAAAGATTAGCCACAAGTATTTTGACCAAAATTACTCTATTCTAAATTCCCTATTATTTGTAGGGTTATTATATGTCCTTCTTGTAATGTGTGTGTGTGTGTGTATGTAGAAAGAGATTTTATACAGCAGGCCCAATTTATATGTTGTCTAGAAAAATTGAAAATAGAAAAATATTTAACTCGGAGATCTGGCAAGATGACGGAGTAGGCAGAAAGACTGCACAGACCCTCTTCAACAAAGAAAAGGGAAACCAATTAACACAGACACAAAAGATAATTCTGGACCCCTGAGCCTTGAAG
>NW_006921597.1:24422586-24437664 GCF_000298275.1 Orycteropus afer afer | reverse complement strand
GTGCGGGATCGGGCAGTGTTTCGTTCTGCTGTGCATGGGGTCGCTATGAGTCGGAAACGACTCGACGGCACTTAACAACAACAACAACAGAAGAAGTTGCTTATCTAAGGAGGTAGTGGATCAGAGTTTGGTCCTTAGTCTTTGAAGGGTGAAAAATGTGAGCAAACTATTCTAGATGACAGCAGGTCAAAGAGTCTAAAATATTGGAACTCAAATAAATAAATAATATATGTAACTGATGTGGAGATAGATAAGTAAACAAAGTTCAAATACAATGCAGTTAAAGAATATTTGGAAACATGTGGTTCAATAAGAAATGCACTAAAAAGATTGATCCTGACGTATCTGACCTAGCAAAGACAGTTTCAGTTTGGCTTGATATTCTGAGATTGCATTAGGGATATTCTTACAATTGAGGACAGCTGAATTGTGTGACTCATATATTTTTAACTAACAGAGGCCAGAATCTAACTTTTTATGATATGTTGTGTAAGAATAATGTAGATATTGAAAACTATAATCTCTCAGAACTCTACTCTGAGTGCAACTGGAAGCCACATTGACATCATGTATAGCACTAACAATGACAAAATATGCCTTAGGAATAGAGGAGATGGAGAACTCTTTCTAGAGTAGGGGCTGGTGGTACAGGAAGGCTTCATGAGGAAATAACATTTTATGTGGATATGTAAAGATAAGTGGACGTTTGCCAAGTTCAGGAAATGTCAATGCATCTTAGTCTTCGACAATGCCTCTGAGTGGGATACATATCTATATTCATCAAACCAGGTCCAAGGCACATTAACTATCATGATTTTAACTTCATATGCATGATTGTTCTTGTCCCAGCATGATTGCACTGTATATCAATAGCTGAAACTATAGAATTTCTTCTAACATTAATTTTGCCTTTTAATTTTAATTAAAAGATAATAATAATGAGCTACACAGCTTTCTATCTTCAATCCCCAGCATCTTCACCATTCATTAGGTGTTCAAGTTGATTCCAACTCATGTTGACCCCATGTGTGTCAGAGTAGAACTATGCTCCATAGGGTTTACAGTGGCTGATTTTTTGGGAAATAGATTAGCAGGTCTTTCTTTCTTCCATGATGTCTCTGGATGGACTGGAACCTCTAACTTTTCAGTCAGCAGCCAAGCACTTAACTGTACCATCCAGGGAATCTTTTGTGCAATTAGTTTTAGTCATAAGACTTGGTAATATAAATTGGAGTATTTAGTTGTGAAATGATACTTCTATGAAAAAGATAACCACTTTGTTTTTTTCTTCACTAGCTACCCACAATGTACTTGGGAGACTGGAGGTCTTGCAGCCATCATGAACCATAAGAATAGTGGTCACATAAAAAGATGATGGAACACGAGCTAGAAGTTACCTGGATTCCTGAATACTTCCTGTGTGAATGGAGTAATTCTACTATTCTTGAATTCCCTACTCCTGGAATCATTTAAAATGAGAAATAAACATCTCTCTTGTTTAAGTCACTGTTATGTTGGTCAAATCTAACACTGATACTAACTAGGAGTTCTGATAGTGCAGTGATTAAAACACTAGGCTGCTAACCAAAAGGTCTACAGTTCAAACCCACCTGTCAATCCTTGGGAGAAAGATGACACAGTTTGCTTCCATGAAGATTTACAGCCTTGGAAAACTTATGGGACATTTCTACTATGTCCTGTTGGGTTGCTATGAGTTGGAATTGTCTGGATGGCAGAACATTTGGATTTCTTTCTTTCTTTTCTTTTTTTTTTTAAGTTTAACATAAGCTGATGGTGTTAAGTGCTATGGAATTGGTTTCAACTCCTAGTGACACTATGCATAACAAGGAAGCACTGCCCAGTCTCGCACCATCCTCATAATGCTTGATATGCTTGAGCCTATTGTTGCAGCAATTTTGTGAATACATCTTATTGAGGGTCTTCCCCTTTCTCACTGGCTATCTACTTTACCAAGAATGGTGTCCTTCTCCAGTGATTGATCTCTTCTGCTAAAGTGACAGAAGTTTGAGAGATGAAATCTAGCCATTCTCCTTTCCCAGGAGCATTCTGACTGCACTTCATCCAAAACAGATTTGTTCATTCTTCTGGCAGTTTGTGGTATGTTCAATATTCCACATTAACACTACAATTCAAATGCCTTAATTCTTCTTCAGTGTTCCCTATTCATTGTCCATCTTCCACATGCATATGAGCTAATTGAAAATATCATGGCTTGAGTCAAGTGCACCTTAGTTTTCAAAATAACATCTTTTTTTTTTTTTTTAACACTTGAAAGAGGTCTTTTGTAGCAGATTTGCCCAATGCAATATGTCTGATTTCTTGACTCCTGCTTCCCTGACAATTGATTGTGGATTCAAGTAAAATGAAATCCTTGAGAATTTCATTCTTTTCTCCATTTATCATGACATTAATTTTTGGTCCAGTTGTGAGGGTTTCTGTTTTCTTTATGTTAAGGTGTAATCCATATTGAAGGCTGTTGTCTTTGATCTTCCTCAGTAAGTGACTCAAGTCTTCTTCACTTTCAGCAAGCAAGGTTATGTCATCTCATACCCCAGGTTGTTAATGACTCTTCCTCCAATCCTGACGCTACATTCTTCTTCATACAGTCCGGGTCCTTGGGTTTGCTCAGCATACACATTTAATAAATAAGGTGAAAGGATACAGCCCTGATGCACATGTTTCCTAATTTTATACCATGTAGTACCCTCCAAAATGGGCTCAAATATAGCAAGGACTGTGAAGATGGCACACAACTGAGTAGTGTTTCATTCTGTTGTGCATAGGGTCACCATGAGTTGGAGTCAACTTGATGGCACCTAGCAACAACAAGAGTAACCCCTTGTTCTATTTAAATGACTGCCCGTTGTTGTATGTGCAGGTTCCTCATGAGCACAATTAAGTGTTCTGGAATTCCCATTCTTGGCAATGTTATCCATAATGTCATTATCCACACACTTGAATACCTTTGCATAGTTAATAAAATACTGGTAAACATCTTTCCAGTATTCTCCGTTTTCAGCCAAAATCCATCTGACATCAGCATTGATATCTCTCATTCTACATTCTTTTCTGAATCTGGCTTGCATTTCGGGCAGTTTCCTGTTGATGTACTGCTGCAATGGTGTTTGAAATATTTTCAGCAAACATTAATTGATACATCTTACTAACAATTTGGGGATATCATAAATAGAAATGATTGAACTCACTTTAGTTTCAGTTCCTTTATGAAAAGTATACCTGAAAATCGAATCAAACTGAATTAAAAAATGTTTTGACTACACTTTCTGTTCCATGGTTATATTTGAAAACATATCCCTCTCCCTTTTCAGGCAAGTTGAATATTCATCTCTACTTAAGGGTACATATTAGGGAAAAAAGCATTGAAAAGCTTTTGTGTTTCATGATAACAAGAAACAGCAATCACCTTTAAAAGATGTTTTGGGAAGTTAGGTTTTAAATCAGTACAACAATGCCATTTGTAAAAGGGATAGACAAGCCTCAGAAAGATTAGAATTTGGGTTCTAATTTGGAAACAGGGCTTGTGTTTGGATTAAGATTTGACTCCAATTTCACTTTATGGATTTAGATAAAGCTTTTAATAATCACTCATCCTAAACAGTGGCTTTAATCTGGGTAGAATGGAGCAATAGATATATTTTTATTTAATAGTGTCAAGCAAATGAAAATGTTATGAGTGATTCCAGTCATTGCATATGAGCTTTCTGCTTCTTAGAATGATTTCTCTTAAAGAAAGTGTGCCATTTTTGTGGAGTCCATAAACCAAAATGATAATAAAAAAGTTCCCACCATTAAATAATGTCAATATGTACATCTTTATTGATAATATAAAGACACTATAATTCATTTAGAGTTCTATTTATTATTACTAATAAGCATGCCCATGTTGACATTATTTAGCAGTGGGAGAATTTGTGTTCAAAATCAGTTTTCATAAATATGTGTGTGTGAGATTCCATTAACTGTGTTTCCCTTTTTAAACTATGGGGTAGTTTACCTCTGTTATATTACCTTTCACTGAATATAAAAAAATCTCCCTCACTGTCAAGTTGGTTTCTTTTGTTGAATTCCTGAGCCTATCTTTAGACAATTTATCCTAACTTTATGTTAGCTGCAATTTTCATGGAGTTATAATAACATGTTTGTTTCCTACAACAATATTGTTTCATATGTGCCTACTACTCTTCATTTGCATTGCAAACACTATAACCAGTATATTTCCCTTTTATTTTTCAGTCTAATTAATTTATATTTTGTAGAATCTTTTGCATGTAATGTGTGTGTTGGATGGGGGTTTTCTTATTAGCTGTTGGTTTTTAGAGAAAAAGTAACACTGCTGACATCTAATGTAAAAAATATGTAATCCTTTTTTGTTAGCATATCACAGTCATAGTGCAGAGACTTTTTTTTTTTTTCCCACGTCATGAATGAACAAAGTGAATGCAGGCTCTGGAACTAGGATGGGCCCTGGAGACAGATTGCCTAGATTCAAATCCTGGCTCTGCCACTGAACTGTGTGACATTGAGCAATGAATTTAACCCCTCATTGCCTGAGCTCTCTCACCCCTGAAATGAAGATTTTTAGTGATACCCACCTTATGGGGCTGTTAGGGTAGTAATAAATTAATATGTGTAAAGTGATTGCAACAGTGCCTAAAATAGAGTGATATGTTTAAATAAAGTGCTAAATATTTGGGAGCTCTGGTGGCATAGTGTCTAAAGCATTTGACTGCTAACCAGAATGGTAGAAATTCAAACCCACCAACCACTCCTCAGAAAGAAGTTTGGGCAATCTGTTTGGTTTTTTTTTGGTTTGGTTAAATATTTAAATAATGTGTAATTGTTACATATTTTTCATATAAAATGCACTTTGTACATGTATCTCATAGCATAATATGAAATAATACATTATTCTGTCATTATAATTGCTCATGTCATAGGTTTGAGGATTATAAAGAAATATTTACTCATCTACATGCTCACTAACACTGGGAACTATCTTTTCTTTTTTTAACTTTTAATTTTGAAATAATTTTAGACTCACAAAAATTGTAGAATCAGTACAAAGAAGCCCTGTTTGCTCCTCATCCTTATCTCTTACTAGATATGTTCTTTGGCATTGTATAACGCCGAGTGGATACAAATTCTTCTAACTGGCTGCATATGTTAATACGAAGTAATAAAGGAAGTATGACTTGTCTGTTACAGTGACCATAACTGAATTAAAACTTTAGCAGGTCTTAGAAATTACCCCTAAACCTCAAGTACCACCTGAACATATTGCAGGGAGCATTGCTCACTTGTATGAAAGTCAATTTTGAAACCACAGAGTGGAAACAAAGTACAATTGCTTGACCATATTAGCAATGCTGTATTCAGTTCTAGGCAGCAGGCTGTAAAGAACATGTTGAAATCCTGAAGAAGGAGCATAGGTGAAAAGTGATATAAAATACCGAAGAAACAGAGGTGTTTACAGGAGGGAAATCTTGAGGGGTCATAGAAGTTGTTTAGTAATTTTGGTGAAGTGATGTCGTTAGGAGGAGTACAATGCATTTACATAATTGCAACTAATATGTGTGTATGTTATACTAGCTTTTTTGCTATTTCATACAAAGATAAAATTCTCCATTGTTATTTTCCATAAAAGAGAAAATACTCTTATGAATAAAGATGTATAAAAGGGCCTAATAATAGCATCTGCCTCATAACAAATAATGTTCATCACCTAGTATGCAGATAAGACTCAGTAAATAGCAGCTGTATTATATTCTCATCATCGTAGTCATTATTGTGATAGACATAATGTTTTGGGAAGTATTAGATCCATGAGGTTTCAAAAACAGTTTGAAGATTGAGGAGAGAATGTCAATATTGGGTGGGAGATTGTTTCCCCCAGATTTTAGATTCAATTATTAAAATTATATATGTGTATGTATGATATGTAATAGAAAAGTCTCATAATGAAGGCTTTGCCTGACCTACCTGAGGGAACTTTTTTGATACCCCCTTCTGTTTGGGGAAGGAGCTACTTTAGAACAAAATGACAACAACATTTCAAGACAGAAAAGAAGAAACAAAGAGTTTGGATAATCCAAAAACTGATGAATTACTTCATGAAAAATACAGAAATAATTTTGCCTTAAAAAAGGAAAAAAACAAAGACTACAGTTGGACTGCTATCATGCTAGACAAAAGTGGGATTTTTTTTTTTTTTTTTAACGTTCTTCCTTTTGGTGAAGGCATCTGTCTTATTTTTTAACATCCACATTGGTGGTAAAAGTCACCCTGGCTGCCTGGGACTTTATTCTGTATCAACCCACCCTGACTCTTGAGGCACCAATGGAGTCCTGAACCACTGTCCCTTCTATCCTGACAAATTGCCTACTCCCGACACCCTGCAAAGACACAATACGTATTCTAATTGACTCTTGCTAAGACGGCACAGTGGCTAAAGGCTTGGCTGCTAACAGAAAGTTCTGTGATTTAAACCCACCGGCTGCTCTATAGTAGAAAGATGTGGCAATCTGCTTCCATAAAACTTATAGCTTTGAAAACCCTACTCTGTCTTACAAGGTCACTATAAATCAGAATTTATTTTACAGCAATGGATTTGGCTTTAAGGCAATACAGTTTTAATATACCACAACTCCAGAACAACAAATTGAATTTAACAATTCTTTTGAATCTTATACTGAAATAAACATAAACGATAGAAAATACCAAGAAAAGGTGGATGTATGTTGGAGGCATGGTTTAATGGTATACATACAATTGTGTGTTTAGTAGAGGAAAAATACTGATTTAAGGAACATGGCAAGTTGTAAGTTAAGAGTCAAGCTAAGTAGAGTGAAGTTGATGGTCAAGTAAAATTAAGTAGCACCAGAATAGGAATATTTAATATTGCATTAGCATAGAACAGGTCTATAGTTAACAAATGTTTCCCTTCTCAATAAGTGTGATGCATTTCTCCACCATTCTTGTCTTTGAGCAGCTCTTTTTCATTTACTATATTGATACTCTTAACTCCCCATCAATCTGACAAAGGTATGATAAACTTTTAGGGCAATGGGAACCTTTCTGAAAATGCACTGGGCCATGACCTTTGCAAAGATTAGGACTTTACTGCTTGGATCATCTCGAACATGGAGTTCCCAGAAGGCATCCTGTGCAAAGCTGATAACTGAGACCACATTAATACCTCTTCATACAGATAGCAGATGTCAATGCTTAATTTATAGTGCTTTTTGAGAGTTAGAGAAGGATAAGTCTGCTATACAAAATATCTCAACATTTTATGATTTAATCACTTTCACTGGAATGCTAAATTTCAGGACCAAGTCTCTCCAATGAGTGATATGCAGATCTCCTTTTACACTAATTACCTAACACTATCATGCAGAAGTATCAATGTCATTCAACCAATTGCCTAAAGTTATTTCAATATGTAATTTCATCCAAGAACAATGAAACGAGGGAAGCTTTGGTAATGAATAAACATAATAGAATGAAAAATCATCATAATGAAAATTAAGTTTAATAAATTATTCCAAAAGAAAAACTTAGAGAAATTAATAGAATAATGTGACTTTTCTTACGATTGTGAAAAATGAATTACAGTAATTTTTATGCCATCCATTGTTAAATGTGGAAGACTAAGTTGAAAAAAAAAATCAAAGGTAACTGTTTATAACAGAGCCTATCTTCAACAGACTGATGAGCATAAGAATTTAAAGCAATTAAAGTATGTGGTGGGGGAAGGTCTTTCTCGAAAAATATCAACAGTGTTTAGAGTTAGAGCTTTCCTACAGGTAATTATAATTTATTCACAGCTGGATAAGTTGACAGGTTGGAAGAGTTAACACTGGTTAGAACAATTGTAGTCAGGAGGGTTCTGTCATGACTGAAGCACCCAGTGCCACAATCCACTTACAAATTGATCAAGACTCAAAGGTTTAGTGAGTTTTGGAAATGAAACACGGTGACTGCTACTGAAATAATTGTTATAAAAATAGTTCTAAAGTAGATAGGGAAAAGCTTTACATGTACCCTAAGTTTTATTCTTCTAACTTTTATTCATCAACATCTTTACCTGGTCTACACTCAGCTGAATTCCCTTTCATTTTACTTCTTTGTATAAATGTTTAAAGCACCTTTCTTTGGAAGTGTGCTTTCTCTGGATTTGATTGTTGTTGTTGTTGTTGTTGTTATGTGCCATCAAGTCAGCCTTGACTCATAGCGACCCCTCCTTGGGTTTCCGAGGCAGTATCACTACGGAAGTAGGATTGCCCAACCTTC
Organism: Orycteropus afer afer; assembly: GCF_000298275.1. Lineage (NCBI taxonomy): Eukaryota > Metazoa > Chordata > Mammalia > Tubulidentata > Orycteropodidae > Orycteropus > Orycteropus afer. The sequence goes on along the minus strand of NW_006921597.1, from coordinate 24,429,330 downwards.
CTTCCGAGGAGTGACTGGTTTGAACCGCCAGCCTCTGGTTAGCAGTCAAGTGCTTTAGCCACTATGCTACCAGAGCTGGATTTGGTTAGGTACTTGAATTTTTTTAAGAATACCATGCATGCCTTCCATTTACCAGCAAAGGATATAAAAGATTGACTGAGTACTTCATATATCCACATTCAAATTTCTTGCCAGAGAACATTAACTGCTGTACTCTATAACTCAGCTCTAACCAAAAACTTAGTGAGTGCCTGAAAAATCTGAAACCTATTTGTACATCTAAATCAGTGTTCAATGTTGCTATGATAAGGTTGTTGTTATTGTTGTTGTTATGTGCCATTGAGTCGGACGCAACTCATAGCAACCCCTCCTTGGGTTTCCAAGGCAGTATCATGATAGAAGTAGATTGCCCCATCTTCCTTCTGAGGAGTGGCTGGTGGCTTTGAACCGCTAGCCTTCTGGTTAGCAGTCAAGTGCCTTAGACACTAAGCTACCAGAGACAAGGTAGGGCATTGAAAATATCTTAATGAAGTCCTAATATTTTCAAATATTATTATATTATTTTCTATATATTACTTAATTCACTTTTATTTAATTGCTGTTTTACTTACTTTCTAGAACTGCTTTTGTTCATATTCACATATGCCATAAGTTTGACTGGAGAGATAGAAGCCTCATCTTTTAAATATGTACTAATTTATTTACTAAGAATATTTTGAAATACATCACACCGTGCACTTCTGGTTTTCTGTTGCTGTTACATGCTGTCAAGTCAAATCTGACTCACAGCAACCCCTCCTTGGGTTTCTGAGGTGGTATCTCTACAGAATTAGATTGCCCAAGCTTCCCCTCTAGGGGTGGCTGGTGGGTTTGACCCGCCAGCCTTCTGGTTAGCAGTCAGGTGCCTTAGGCATTATGCTACCAGAGCTCTAATATGAATATAAATAATTGTATTTGCTCTTTGTTTTGACTGAATAGAGAGTTTGAAATTAAGGTTTTGGTCTTTTATTTTTTTTTGGACATTTCATTGTGTAAATTTCAAATTTATGTAAGATAAAAAGGTGAAATTTTGTATTTTACCTCCATGTACCCATCATCAAACTTGAACAATTATCTACACTTTACAAATTTTATTTCACCTGAATCATCTCCTACTCCCAATAATTATTATAAAAATATTTTTAATCTAAAATATATATACATTGACCTAGAAAATATTAACTCTTCAATTTTGATCCAACCCTGTAGCTAGTCCTCACTTTATCACGGCATAGATCATTTCTATTTCCCCAGACAATGCCCTCAGGTCCATTCTGGGTAATCTCAGTGTGTCTCATCTATAACCATTAAACAGATCCTTACCGTATTTAGCCAGGCAGTTGAAGTGCTGGACTTCTAACCAAAAAGTCAGTAGTTCTAACCTATCAGGCATTCCATGGGACAAAGATGTGACAGTCTGCTTCCATAGAGATTACAATGTTGGAAACCTTGTGAGACAGTAACGCTTTGTCCTATAGGGACACTAAGAACTGGAATTTTACTTGAAAGCAAGTTTTTTTGTTTTGTTTTGTTTTTTGGTTTTTTAGTAGTATTTAGCTCTGGTAGCATAGTGCCTAAGGCACTTGACTGCTCACCTGAAGGCTGGCGGTTCAAACCCACCAGCCACTCCTCGGAAGGAAGGTTGGGCAATCCTACTTCTGTAGTGATACTGCCTCGGAAACCCAACGAGGGGTCGCTATGAGTCGGGGCGACTCCACGGCAAACAACAACAACAACAACACTAGCTTCTTCCCTATTTTTATCTTAGTTGTCCTTCCCCCAGATAGCTTCTACTTATTTATAGCCTTTTATATTATATGTATTTGTTTAACTTACCTTAAATAACTTTTAAAGTAGGTAAGCAAATTTTAAAGAGGATTTTTCAGTGGATTGTTTCCGTATTGGTATAAATTGATACATCTTTTACAAGTATTTCTAAAGCAACTCTACAAATTCTATAACAAAAATGAATGTTAAGGAATCAAGACAGACATTTTTCCAGAAAAGATGATAAGAATTTATGGAAGTATGATGTGAAAGATTATTATTACTGTCAAAATAAGTTCAAACTTAATTCAAGTAACAATTAAGCCAAGTTTAATGACCTCTAGGAAAAAAAAAAAAGTCTAAATTTAAGAACTTTTTACTGACTAGTGTATTCTAGAGCCATTTACTTTCATTTGTCTGCGTGTATGTGTGATATAATTACTTTTGATCTCAAAATCTATCTTTAGCAAAGTGGCTAAATTCTTTCGTGAATAAGTCTTGTCGCTTATGATTAGCTAGTTGTTTCTAAGGGTATGGATTACTTTGATTCATTATTTTTTATTTTTTTATTAGTAAAACTTCAACTCAATCTCTTGATCTATAATATGACTTTAAAATAGATCAGAATAAAAAGGGCTTCATGACTTTAATTGCATATAATTTTTGTTTATATTGATTAACAATAATAATGAAAACAAACAAAAACAATTGCAAAGTACTGGGCTCCATTCCGTTTGCTTACAATATACTATCTTGTTAAGTCCTCTTAACAGCTTGGTCAATTACAGGAAATTGCTATCCCCACTTAGAGTTAAAAAACTTTTCTATGTAGATGAGAAATTAAGCATTTTGTCTCTGGAAACTGACAGCATGAATTAGAACCTCAGCAGCAACACTTGCTAGCCATACAGCTTAGTTAAGTGTTCTTACTGACCACTGCTGTTTCAAAACTAAGCAGCTTCTATGAAATCTCTCTCATTCTCTCCCATTGTCTCTTTCTTAATTTAGTCTCTTCCTCCAGGGATTCTCCATGTAGCCTGGGCTTCTTAAAGCAAGATGATTTGGGGCTATTCCCATGTTTATGTCTTATGACACAATTATGCATATGCCTCCCAACAAAATATATGTCTCCTAATCTTTAATATTTGGCATTATTACTATTTATCTACAATTTTCTAAATCTTTTTGTTAAATATTATTTCAAAAAAATCCATTATTTTAACAAATTATCCTCTATTTTATTCTTTAAATGAATATCTAATATTTTACTGCTTACTCTCCAAAGTTAATGTATTTTCTATTTTATCTCATGAGTATATAGTTTCTGTTGCAATATGCCATATAAATGAAACATTACAGAACTATATTGACATAAAAATTAATTAAATGAACAAATATATTTAGATGGCTGAAAATATAATAGAAAAAATAAAACAGGAATCGAAGTTCAAAGAAGAACTTTAAAATGTGTTTTAATGTAGCATTTTTTAATGAAACAGGAGAATAATAGTATCTCAAGATTTAAAAAAAAATTTCAATATGTATATTTTTCTAATTCCTGGTTAGGTGTGGCTATCTTAATCTTGACCACAAGAAAAGCAAAGCAGAGTCACCTAGCTTAGACTTCTGAGTATTGAGTGTTTCTTAGAATTGAATATTTTACCTTGGGAGGGCAATGTAAAATACAATGTAATGTGCAAAGACCTAAAAGTTAGAAAACCATAAGGAAGAACAATTTTTTGATATTTTTCAAGCTGAAAGAATTGAAGAAAAATTCGAGCCTCAAGTTGCAATACTGAAGCATTTTATAGACAAAATATTTAATGATACAGGAAGTAATAAAAAAGATAGAAGGAATGCAGAGTCACTGTACCAAAAACAATTGGTTGACATTCACTCATTTCAGGAGCTAGCGTATGATCAAGAACTGATAGTACTGAAGGAAGAAATCCAAGCTGCACTGGAGGCATTGGTAAAAAGCAAAATTCTAGGAAATGATAGAATACCAATTGAGGTGTTTCAATAAATAGATGGAACAATGGAAGCTCTCACTCATCTATGCCAAGAAATTTGGAAGATAGTTACCTGGCCAACCAACTAGAAGAAATTAATGTATGTGCCCATTTCAAATAAAGGTAATTCAGCAGAATGCAGAAATTATCAAGCAATATCATTAATATTAAACATAAGTAAAATTTTCTGAAGATAATTAAAAAACAGTTTCAGCAGTGCATTGATAGAGAACGGCCATAAATTCCAGCTGGATTTAAGAGGAGGACATGGACTGAAGAGTACCATTGCTGATGTCATGTAGATCTGGGCTGAAAGCAGAGAAAATCATAAGGATGTTTACCTGTGTTTTATTGACTACAAAAAGGCATTTGACAGTGTGGATCATAACAAGTTCCAAAGAATAGAAATTCTAGAGCACTTAATTGTACTCATGTAGAACCTGTACAAAGACAATGAAGCAGTCATTCAAACAGAAAAATAAAGGCATGCTTCATGGTTTAAAGTCAGGAAAGGTATGCATCAGTGTTGTATTCTTTCACCATATTTACTCAATCTTCATGCTGAGCAAATAATCCAAGAAGCTGGATGATATGAAGAAGAATGCAACAGGATTGAAGGAAGATTCATTAACAACCTGTAATATTCAGATTACATAAACTTGTTTGCTGAAAGTGAACAAGACTTGAAGTATTTACTCATAAAGATCAAAGACCTCTGCAATCAGTATAGATTACACCACAACATAAAGAAAACAAAAATCCTCACAACTAGACTAATAAGCAATATTATAATAAATGCAGAAAAGATGGAAGTGTCAAGGATTTCATTTTATTTGGATATACAATCAATGCCCATGGAAGCAGAAGTCAAGAATCAAATGGCATATTGAGTTGGGCAAATCTGCTCAAAAAGATGTCTTTAAAATTTTAGAAAGAAAAGATGTCACTTTGAGAACTAAGATGACCTGCCCCAAGCCATGTTATTCTCATCACCTCATAGGCATGTGAAAGCTGGACAATAAATAAGGAAGACCGATGAAGAATTGAAACGTTTGAATTATGGTATTGATGAAGAATATTGAATATACCATGAATTGCCAGAAGAATGGGAGCTCTGGTGGCGTAGTGCCTAAGGCATTTGGCTACTAACCAGAAGGCTGGCGGTTCAAACCCACCAGCCACTCCTTGGAAAGAATGTTGGGCAGTCTACTTCCGTAGTGATACTGCCTCAGAAACCCAAGAAGGTGTCGCTATGAGTTGGATCCAGAAGAATAAACAAACCTGTCTTAGAAGAAGCCCAGTCAGAATGCTCTTTAGAAGCAAGGAAGTCAAGATTTCATTTCATATCTTTGGACAAGTTATCAGGAGAGACCAGTCCTTAAAGAAGGATATTATGCTTGGTAAAGAAGAGGATCAGTGGGAAAGAGGAAGACCACCAACAAGACTGGTTGATCTACTGACTGTAATATTGGGCTCATACATAGCAATGAGTGTGAAGATGGTGTGGAACTGGGTGATATTTGTGTTCTGTTGTACATAGGGTCACTCTGAGTCAGAACCCACTCTAATGCATCTGACAACAACAACATTGGGTGAAAAATGTGTAGGTATTTTGAAGTTACAATATGCCACAAATTAGACTTAATGGATATTGTGGGCCATCATCTACTGAGAAGACACTGTGCTATCATCATACGAAGAAAGGAAATCTACTTGTGGCTCCTTGTTTGGTATCCCCATTTCACATGCTTTTGCACATTTCTTGGACACTTCTTTCGTATCTGCAGAGTCTTTAAGACTTCAAAGTGAGTTGTATGGGCACTACTAATTTTCTTTAACAACAATTTAAAATATATATATGACAATCCTCAGCTTCTATTTGTAAGTTGGCTCTAGTAACTCCTAAAGGGATCTTTGTCCTCCTTTTAAACAATTTCTACTGGGAAAGACATGACCAACTAATCGTTTCTTCTCATTTATTTTTCATTGCAGCTCTGCATTGATTGAATGTGGTAAAGGCAAACTCCTCACCCAGCTTCTCAATGCTCTTGTTGAAGATATTGTTTTTTAAAAAGCCTTAAAAAGTAGTACATAAAACTATCAACTATCAATCTTCAGTCTTATTTCATACTTATACTTAAGAAATAATAATTAAAAAACACACATAAACAAAACATTAGCTTTTGTTTTTCTTCCCTGAAGTATAAATGATATGAATTTTGTGTAATTTACATTTAAAAAGAGAACCCTGATTAGACTGTGGTTAAAGCACTTGACTTCAAGTTGAAAGCTGACATTTCAAACCCACCAGTTGCTGTGCAGAATAAAGATGCGGCAGTCTGCTTCCATAAAGATTTCAGCCTTGGAAACAGTGTGGAGCAATTCTACTCTGTGCTAAAGGGTCACTATGAGTTGGAATCCACTTAACAGAAGTAGATTTGTTTTGTTTTGTATACTAAAATTAGCGATGTCTATTCTAGTCAAAGTTTTATTGGGGTTTGCTTATATAACATAAGTAGTATCATATGACCTTATCCTCCTCTTACCACCTGATATAATATTATCCATTTCTCTTACCTTGTCCGAGATTCCTAAAAGAATCAGTACAATTTCACTAGAAGTTCTCTATTAAAATACACACTTATGAATTGGAAGTAAAGTGGTAATTTTAAGAGGATTTTTCCCTAATATAATAGTGCAAAAGAGTTTACTACTTCAAGGACTAATAAAAAAAGATCTTGCATAGAAAGATTTTTCATTGGAAATAGGTAGTTGAGATACATAAAAGAAAATGTAACTTCATTTTTTTTCTAGCCTTTGTTGTTGTTGTTGTTAAGTGCCGTCGAGTCGTTTCTGACTCATAGCAACCCCATGCACAGCAGAACGAAACACTGCCCGATCCTGCGCCAGCCCCACAATCCCTGCT
>NW_006921597.1:24411181-24421926 GCF_000298275.1 Orycteropus afer afer | reverse complement strand
AAGCAAAGTTGTATCATCTGCATATCTCAGGTTGTTAATGATTCTTCCTCCAATCCTGATACCACGTTTTTCTTCATATAGTCCAGCTTCTCGAATTATTTGCTCAGCATATAGATTAATTCTAGCCTATGGGTGTATATTAAAAAAAAAAAAAAAGTTATTGTCATCGAGTTGATTCTGACTCATAGCGATACCTTTTTGGGTTTCTGAGGCAGTATCTCTTTGGAAATAGATTTCCCAGTCTTACTTCTGAGGAATTGCTCATGGGTTTGAACCACCAGCCTTCTGGTTAGCAGTCAAATGCCTTAGGCACTATGCCACCCTAGTTCCCATGGGTGCATATTAGAGCACATTAATATTAGAAGGAAGATGGGACAATCTACTTCTGTATTGATACTGTCTCGGAAAATCCAAGGAGAGGTTGCTATGAGTCAGGTCTGACTCGGCACATAACAACAACAACAATATTAATACCAAGTTATGATGACTGCTAGTATCCATGTCCATGGCCACAAACCTCAATTTCTCCTTCACCAACAGACCACAAGGGGGCACTCACACATGACCTCAAATTGGCACTCTACTGTCTTCAAGTTCAGCCACTTAGCCACTATGTGCCCTTAACAGCATGACTGTCATTTTCTTCTTCTTCCAGTTGATCTTTAGCATACCACATGGTCCTATGTAGGTGAGTAGTTTATGTCTATATTTTCATTTGGTCACTTAAAACACTAAATATTCTGGTATATTGTCAGATTTTGGCAAAGGGAGAATGCTCTAATCTTTTGTTATGTCCCCACATTGAAGAGCAGGCTTGCCTGGACTTCAAGTTATGTCATCTGTAGGTTATTCACGGACCCATTTTTTTCTCAGGGTATTTGTGTGTAGCTGAGATAATGTGGAATTCCAGAGTGGTGCCAAAAGTGAATAACATACTCAGGACACTCAGCTGCAAACAAAAAGATTGGTGGCCAGAGTCCATCTAGAGCTTTCTCCAGGGAAAGGAATGGTGATCTACTTCCAAAAATTCAGCCATTGAAAACCCGGTGGAGCATTGTTGTACTCTGACACACTTGAGTTTACCATGAGTCCAAATAGACTCCACATTAACTGGTTAAAATATTTTAGGATTGGAGGAATTCTAGAACTAGATGTCCTGCTCATCTCATAACTACTTAGAACCCTCTTTTGTCTGGCTTTCCTTCATCTTTTGCAATGATTTCTTTTCTTTTCTTTTCTTTTCTTTTTGGTATGCCCTGTGGTGCCTGCAGAACTCTGAATTTCATAGGCTGGCAGTCCTTCTCCCTATATATAACTATCAGACCCACTTTATGGATCTGATCTGAATTAAGGATGTGGTTGAATTTTATTTTCTCCTTCTAGGGGGCAATTAGAAACTGTATAAAGCACTGGATATGAGCAAACACTTGTTTTTTTAAAAGAAGTGTTAGGTAACTTCACGTATCTATACAGCATGGAGTTGGCATGCCATTTCTATAACCAATGGAGTGGACTTTAGATACAGTCTTATAAAGATAATACACACGGGGGGGCAAATAATGTTTTCAATATCATGCACAATAGTTAAAGACAGAGCCCAATGCCACTTTCCACTCCACTTTATCCCTCAAAATAGATAAATTCACATGGAAGACGCAGAGTAACACGAGAACAAGACAGCACTGAAGAGAGGGGAATGGGAGTTTATTTTTACAAAAAGACCAGCAATTGATTTTGAGGTCAGCTTGTTGGAATGGGAAAAACAGCAGCAAATGGGAAAAAAAAAAGTTGTTCCTACTTCAGAAATCTTTAAAAGATAACTCCTAGTATAAATATGAATTGTTATTTTTAGGTGCCACTGAGTCAGTTCCAAGCAATGGTATGTGCAACAGAACAAAACACTGCCTGATCCGATCCCATCCTCACAATCACTCCTATGCTTGAGGCCCTTGTCACAGCCACTATGTCAATCCATCTCCCTGACAATCTGCCCGTTGTCTACTGACCTTCTACTTAATCAAGCATGGTATCCTTCTCTAAGGATTGCTCCCTTCTGATAGCATGACTAAAGTACAAGAGATGAAGTCTAATCATTCTCACTTCTAAGGAGCATTCCAGCTATACATCCTCCAAGACAGATTTGTTCATTCTTCTAGTGGTCCATGGTAGATATACTTTTTGTCTCCAACACTAATACTCAAACCATCAATTCTTCAGTGGTCTTATTTATTCAATGTCTAGCTCTCCCATGCATGTAAGGTTATTGAAAATCCATGGCTTTAGTCAGGCATACCTTAGTCTTCAAAGTGACATCTTTGTTCTTTAACACTTTAAAGAAGTCTTTTGCAGCAAATGTGTCCAATGTAATGCACTGTTTGATGTTTTGACTGCTGCTACAATGGGTGTTGATTGTGGATCTAAGTAGAATGAAATTCTTGACGACTCCACCTTTTCTCTATTTATCATGATGTTCCTTATTGGTCCAGTGTGAGGACATCTGTTTTCTTCATGTTGAGGAGCAATTCATACTGAATTCTGTAGTCTCTGATATTTATCAAGCAAATGCTTCAAGTTTTCATCACTTTCAAAAAAGTAAGGTTGTGTTGTCTGAGTATCACAGGTTGCTAATGAATTATCCTCCAATCCCTATGGTACATTCTCCTTAATATAGTACAGATTCTCATATTATTTGCTCAGCATACAGATTGAATAAATATGGTGAAAGTATACAACACTGATGTACACCTTTCCTGATTTTAAACCATTCAATATCCCCTTGTTCTGTTCAAACAACAGTACAGTTTCTTCATGAATGTATAGGTTCCTCATGAGCACAATTAAGTGTTCTGGAATTTCCATTCTTCTCAATGTTATCCATAATTTGTTATGATTGAGATAGTTGAATTACTTTGCATAGTCAATAAAACACAGGTAAACATCTTTCTGGTATTCTTTGTTTTCAGCCAAGATTCATCTGACATCAACAATGATATTCCTCATTCTACATCCTGTCCTGAATCTGGTTTGAATTTCTGGCAATTCCCTGTTGCAGTGGTGCTGCAACTGTTTTTGAATTATCTCCAGTAAAATTTTACTTGTGTGTAATATTAATGATTTTATTTGAAAATCTCCACATTTTGTTGGATCACCTTTCTTTGGAATAGACACTGATATGGATCTCTTCCAGTCAGCTGTTGAGGTAGCTAGCTCCATTCCAAATTTTTAGTATAAACAGGTGAGCACTTTCAGTGTTATATCCATTGGTTGAAAAACCTCAAAGGGTATTCTGTTATTTACTGGAAACTTGTTTTTTGCCAGTTTCTCAGTGCAGTGTGAACTTCCTTCAATTCATTGTTTCTTGGTCATATGTTGCCTCCTGAAATGGTTGAACACTGACCAGTTCTTTTTGGTACAGTGACTCTGTGTATTTCTTCCATCTTCTTTTGATGCTTCCTTCGTTGTTGAATATTTTGCCCATAAAATCCTTCAATACTGCAATTCAAGGTTGATTTTTTTCTTCAGTTCTTTCAGCTGGAAAAAAGCCAAGTCATGTTCTCTCTTTTCATTTTCTAGCTTCATGTTTCAGCACATTTCATTATAATAATTTCCCTGTCTTCTCAAGCTGCTATTTGAAATTTTCTGTTCAGTTATTTTACTTCATAAGTTATTTCATTCCCATTAACTGTCTCCAATCAAGAGGAATGTTTCAGACTGTCTTCTGACACCCATTTTGATCTTTTCTTCCTTTCCTGTCTTTTTAATGATCTTTTTCCTTCTTCATGCATGGATATCCTTGATATTCCCATAACTTGTCTGGTCTTCAGTCATTGTTGTTCAATGTGCCACATCTATTCTGATTGTAAGTTCAGGTGGGATATACTCAAGGTTGTATTATGGCTCTCATGGACCTGTTTTAGTTTTCTTCAGCTTCAACATAAACCAGCATATGAGCATTTGATAGTCTGTTCCACAGTCGGCCCCTGACCTTGTTCTGATTGATGATATTACTTCTCCATCAATTCTTTCAACATACACAAGTAATTTGATACCTGTGTATTCCTTCTGGCAAAGTCCTCGTATATAGTCACCATTTTTATTGTTAACAAAAGGTATTTTCAATCATTGGTGCTGTAAAATTCCATCATGTGATCTCCATTATCATTTGTATCTTTAAGGCCATATTTTCTAATTTCCATTGCTTCCTTTGTGCTTCCAATTTTAGCAGCAGAACAGATAAAGATTAATATCCTAGGTATTTGTGAGCTGTAATGGACTGGTAGCAGCCAATTTGAATTGGACAATCACATGGTCTACTATGCCTAGAATGACAAAAATGAAAAGTAATGGCATTGCATTCATTATTTAAAAGAACATTTTAAGATCTGTTGCTGATGTACAACTCTGTCAATAGGATTATATCCATATGCCTACAAGGAAGACCAGTTAATGCTACTATTATTCAAATTTACACATCAACCACTAAAGCGTAAAACAAAGAATTTGAAGATTTCTACAGTCTGAAATTGACCAAACATGCAATCAAGATATATAGTTAATTACTGGTGATTGCAATATAAAAGTTAGAAGCAAAGAAGCATTGGTAAGTGTGAATAATATACAATAAAGAAGTATTTTGTTTCCTTTAAAAAATAGTAGAAATAGATTATTGTAAGTGCAATAAAAGAAACTCTGCTATCTAAAAACATAGGTTTTACTTAAAAATGCTACCTAATCAAAACATAATTGGGACCAAAGTCTGGCTTCCAATGTATACATTTCAAAATTTCATTCTAAAGTTATGGAATACACACTCTCAACAATGCTTATTTTTACAGCATTTCTATTATGTTTTATTTCTATCTTCTTTTCCATCCTTTTGTTCTTAGATTTTGCTGTTTCTGAGATTATGTAAATGTCTTAGGTGAGGAAACATGCTTTCACCAGTGCTTCAAAGTATTTCTATGGACCCTTTCAAAGGAAAGGCAAGTAACATAAAATCATGGTCATCATGTTCTTTTTGACAAGGAGGACAAAATCCACTCAAATAATATTTACATAATAGAAATGATAACAAAGTAAGTTCCACCCTTTTTATGCAGCCCACATTCTTGCCAATGTGATGTCATGGATTGAAAATTGATGAGGTCAACAAGAAAAGACTTGAGCACTTGCTTAAACACACTTTGATATAAAATTAGTGGCTAGCTTGCAACTTGAGTGAAATAGCTTCTCCATGATTGTGTTAATTCATTGTAATTGATAGACAATGTGCTCTTGTGTTATGGACTAAAAAATTACATCAATAAATTTATGGAGGGAAAAATTATTATTATTATCATTTTTTAAAATTTCTAATCAAACTAATTCTATATTATAATTTGATTGAGTTATTATTCTGCCATTCTTCCCTATTTGATGAATTTTTATAATCCCTAAAGTAAATTATGATAAATCATGAAATATCTGACTTTAAATCAATTGAATAGCTAAAAAAGGAAAATAAATGTGCATAAAACTTTTTTCAGGCATTACTTGCATGCACATTTATGAACATGACTGTGTATTTATAATATGCTAAATATCGATGTACAAACATAAATGCAAGAATAGATACAATTATAAGGCTACCAACCAGTAAAACATTCAGTACACATTATACTTTTTGGAATATATTTTGCCTGGATGAGTTGAGACAGATTGTATAATAAAATAAACATGGAAAAAGTGGGTTTTAAGTCAAGAAACAGAACAATAAAGCAATTTCCTGAGTTATTTAAATGCTTTCAAAAAGAATGTCATTACATACTTGAATTACACTGGCATATAATTACATGAGTATCACAAATAACAATGTCTTACTAAGAAAAACAGAAGTTAATATAGAAAAATTATTTCCATCATAAATCTCCATTTTAAGCTCAGGTAAATACACACAAAAAGGTTTTGCATTTTATCAAAATTAATTCTAGTTATTAAATCATCAATTATGATGATTCAAAGGAGGTTTATTTCTAATTACATTTTTTGAAATTTTCTTTAGTCTCTGTAATATTGGTTAGTAAATGTGAAATAAAAATTAGCAGTTACTTAGAATTGAATTCAATTAATATTTTCATTTTAAATTAAAACAATTATAAGAAAAGTATTAAAATTACATTATGTTTCAAATAGTCTTATATAGCATTGTTTGTATTAACAGTAGATATTTTCTGGAAAACTTTTACACTTACAAATAGATTATTAGGTAAAAATTCACAAGAGACTATTACTTCTACCCTAATGATAAGAAAGGAGATCTGATAGTGTAGTTCCTAAGGATTTGACTTCTAACCAGGAGGCTGGCGGTTCAAACCCACCAGCCACTTTTTGGAATGAAGGTTGGGCAATCAATGTACTTCCAGAGTGATACCACCTCAGAAACCCAAAGAGGGGTAGCTATGAGTCAGATCCTACTCAACGGCAGTGTGTTTTTTGTTTTTTTAATGATAAAAAAGGCCCAGATATTCTACAATATCATCTCTTTGAGTCAATTCACAGGCTGAGTTCACAAGAAAGCCAGGAGAAATAAATTCCAAAGGAAAATTAGATTATCTGAGTAGAGGTAGAATATTTGAACAGCTATACCCTTCAGCAGAATATTAGTGGAATTAGTGGCAGTCATAAGAGAGGAAAAGAAGAAAATAGGTGAATTTTTAATGAATATTTAAGGATGAACTGCATGGGAGTTTATCACTTTATCATTCTTGGAGGCCCCAGACATAAAAAATAGTCCTCACCCAGTGCTAACACTTTTCCTTTGGTCTCCCGTGGGTAATTACAAGAGAGACTATAGGGAAAGCAAAGACTTATGAAGGACCCATTTAGTGGTGCACCGTCAAGAAACTATCTGCCTGAGAGAACTTCTTCCATATGAAGCCAAAGCTATCTAACACTACATCCCAGTTAGAAGCAAAGAGTCACTGCTCTTGGGGAAGTTGTTGCTGTGTGCTGTTGAGCTGACTCAGCACAAACTCATAACAGAGTAGATTGCCCCAAAGGGTTTCCTAGGCAAGTAGATTGCTAGGTCTTTTCTCCAGTGGATTGGCTGGTGGATTGAATAGCCAATCTTTTGGTTAGTAGTTCAGTGCTTAAACATTGTACCACCAGGATTCCTTGTTGGGGAAACAGTAGAATCAAATTCTTCTGCTTCTGGAGGAGAGGGAGAAAATCTTCCAGCTCCTTGATCTTAGGAAAAGATTGGCTGTTGGCCAGGATGGAGATAAAGTGGTAGGAGAAAATGATATCTCCCACAGGGGGAAAGGAAGAACACTAAAACAGGCTCAGGGCTTTTCTCTGATGGAAAGCAAAGGCTTGAGCTGCTAGGGCAGAAGTAAGACACTGACTCATAACTATCAGGCAGAGCCTGGTTGGCACTGGACAAAGTGTTGTGGGGGCTAAGTGAGAGAGACAAGAAATGTTGACAAAACCCCAAGTGTAATACTGAGGGTAAAGCAAGATAACTAACTTCCAATGCCCATGCTGAAAATGAACTTTGCACTGAGTAAAAAACAATAGCAACAAACAACTATGGCAAGGGTGAGGAGGTTAAAGTGAGGACAGGAAGTCCCCCTGTGGTACATTTGTGTAGGGCCTGCTGAAAGCTGAGGGTGGAGCATACATACTGAAAAATCCTCTAGTGTTTACCTGCACCAGAGGTAGCAAAATCTCATCACTGGAGGAACTTGAAATCTGAAATGTTTTGTAGTTAATTACAAAAACTGAAATTTGAAACCCTGCTTAGCTACTGATTAGATTGGGTTTGACCACCATAAAAATGTCCACGTGGAATAAAAGGCATTCTCATTTCAGGGCATAAGTACTATTTGTCTCTAATATTCTGTTACATATAGGAAATAACATTCAAACAAAAAATATATTATGAGACAAAGAGAAAAAAAATAGATTGCTGTCATGAGATAAAACAGTTAACAAAAGGAGTAACAGACATAGACCTGTATTTTGAACTGTCAAATAGATACTTTTTAATAGCTATGATTAACAATTCTTCTAATAAAGGTGACAAAAATATATGAACAGCAGTGAACTTTGTAATGAGATAAAAGTGATGAAAAAATTAAATGGAAATGTTCAAAATTAAAAGCAAGGAAACATGATCTTGTAGATGGAAAATTTCTTTAATAAAATTAAGAGCACATTAGACAGCAAAAGAATTAATGAGTAAAACTGAATATTAAGTTAATGCAAACTATATAAAATAAAATACAGGAAAAAAGAGGGTGAAAAAATGAAAGTCTTTCTACACCTATGAAACAATATCAAACAGTCTAAAATAAATGTAATTGGAAGTCACAGAAGTAGAAAAAAAATATAAAATGATAAATTAAATATTTGAATAGATAATCATTGAAAATTATTTTACAACTTTTTATTGTGAGAGCAAATTGTTTTGTCATTCAACATTTCATGCATATTTTGTTTTGTGGCATTGATCATAATCCCCAAATGTAATGGCACTCTTTCCACTTCCTCCTTGTGTTTCCCATTTCCATTCATCCTTCTTTCTTATCTTCCTTACCTGATAAGCTTTATCCCTGGACAAATGTTCTTCTTTGATTTTGTATGTCTGATTGTTCTAAGGAGTATGTACATGCCTGGCATTATTGTGCACCTTATAGGCATGTCTTTTGTTTGGCTGAAAGTTGAGCCACAGGGGTGAGTTGAGTTCTAGGCTTGAAGGGTGTCTAAAGTTCATGGTCTTGGAGTTTCCATCAGTATTGGGATTGAGACTAGAAAGCTTTGTCTTTTTTATGATTTTGTTCCATATCTTTATCCCATTCTATCCAGGACTTTATGCGGTTATCCCTTTCAGAGCACTTGGCAGTGATATCCATGAACCATCTAGTTCTTCTGGTCTCTTGAACATGGAGACTGGGCTTTGTGTGGTCCAGTAGTCCCTTGGACTAATTGTTTCCTTGTATCTTTGATTTTCTGCACTTTTCTCTAGACAGGGAGAGACCAATAGTCACACCGTATATGGCCACTCACAAGCTTTAAGACCCCAGTTGTTACTCACCAAGATAGAGTGTAGAATATTGTTTTTGTGGACTATATTATCCCAATTGACCTTGAAGTCTCCTGAGACAAGACCCTGACTCATTTCTAGTGATTCATCCCCTTAAGGTATCTGAGTCTGCAAAAGATGATTTCATATCATTACCCTTGATACATTTGTCGATATTCATGAATATATTTGGAGCATGTATAGGTATATACAC
The DNA here is from genome assembly GCF_000298275.1 of Orycteropus afer afer. Taxonomy (NCBI): domain Eukaryota; kingdom Metazoa; phylum Chordata; class Mammalia; order Tubulidentata; family Orycteropodidae; genus Orycteropus; species Orycteropus afer. Next base: position 24,412,651 of record NW_006921597.1, on the reverse strand, counting down.
AGCAATATCCTCTGTCAAACCTATATTTGTGGGTGCAGTCCTATTCACCTTCTTATTCATGTACAGTAAGCACATCAATCTATGTATCCACTTGTAAATGATTGTTGTTATTTTTATTGCAGGAGCTCCGTAGCATAGTGCCTAAGGTATTTGGCTGCTAGCCAGAAAGCTGGCAGTTCAAACCCACCAGCCACTCCTTGGAAGGAAGGTTGGGCAATCTACTTCTGTAATGATACTGCCTTGGAAACCCAAGGAGGGGTCACTATGAGTCAGATCCAACTCGACGGTGATGAGTTTTGGTTTTTTTTTTTTTTTGGTGTATTTAATAGTCTTTATTTTGTTGCCTGTAACTCTTGTGGCCCTCCAAGTGTCTTTCTTCACCTTCATCATTTTGTGCTGATCTCCTTCTTATTGTGCAATGCCTTTCCTTTTATCTAAGTTATTGTAAGTCTGCTCTCCTTTCCTTTCCTTTCTCCTTTCCCACTCTGATAACCTTCAAAAATGTTTCTTTTTGTGTGTAAACTTTCTTTGACTTTTACAGTAGTGTTCCAACACCATGTTTCTCCTATTATGATCAATTAATTTCACTCTGCATGTCCTCTAGGTTCATCCTTGTTATGAGGTGTTTTGCAGATTCATCATTATTTTTTAACATTGTGTAGTATTCCATTGTGTGTATGTACCATAGTTTGTTTATCCATTCATCCATTAATGAAGACTTAGGTTGTTTATGTCTTTTTGGTATTGTGAATAATGCTCCAGTAAACATGAATGTGCAAATATGTTTGTGCCATGTGTGTTATCTCTAGGATATATACTTAGTAATTGAATTGCTAAATCATACCATATTCCTATTTCCAAATTTTTAAGGAAGTGCATATCATTTTCTACAGTGGTTGCAAGTTTTTATAGTCCCACCAGTAATGTATGAGCATTCCAGTCTCTCCAGATCTTCACCAGCATTTAATGTTTTGTATTTTTATTGAACTTTGCTGTTAATGCTGGCTTTTAGTGGACAATTTTTTTCAGCAGTGGATGACTTTGTTCTCCTTCCCAGTTGTTCCTAGTCTGGAAGCACCATTGAAACCTGTCCACCATGGGTGACCCTGCCAGTACTTGAAACACTGGTGGCATAGCCTCCAACCTCACAGCAACATGAAAATAACTACAGTACAACAGACTGACAGACAAGTGAAAGACTGACTGGAAGAGATCGATATTTGTGCTCATTCCAAGGAAATGTGATTCCACAGAATTTGGAAATTTTCAGACAATATCATTAATATCACATGAAAGTAAAATTTTGCTGAAGGTAATAAAAAAAAAAATGATTGTAGCAGTAAACAGACAGGGAACAGCCAGACATTCAAGCTGGATTCAGAAGAAGATGTGGAACAAGGAAATTCATTTCTTTCTTTTTTTTTTTTTTTTGGATTTAGGTGAAGATTTACAGAGTAAATTCACTTTTCA